>NW_026125604.1:0-151945 GCF_943737965.1 Phodopus roborovskii
GAGGAAAGAAAGAGGGGAAGGGGAGAGAAAAAGATGGAAAGAGGGAGAGGAGAGAGAGACGAATGCGTGTTGTGGGGATTTCTGTTTGACTGTGAGTCTGCCTTTCTTCTCTTTTTCAGAACAGGAATTTTCACACTGACAACTTTTGGAGTTTAAAAGAAATATCAAGCTGCCCCGGGAGGGGCTTCCATCCCCATAATCAGGACTCAATCTTTTCGTGTAGGTATCTGTATACAGGAGGAAGAAACATAATAACATTGTGAGAATATCCAAACCCTGTCCCACAAAATTTATAAGAGCCAGGGATACAACCACAGAGATTCAAGGAAGCTTGAAATCCTGGAATCAGAATGCTAAGTCTAAGAGGTAGAGCATTCTGTGTGTGGCATCACATCGTATCATAGGAGTAATATGTATATGCATTTTAGATAGAATTTGGATCACACTCTGATCCCAAAGGGAAAATAACACTTGTGTACATTTCAGCTCTTCTTT
Source organism: Phodopus roborovskii (assembly GCF_943737965.1). Taxonomy (NCBI): domain Eukaryota; kingdom Metazoa; phylum Chordata; class Mammalia; order Rodentia; family Cricetidae; genus Phodopus; species Phodopus roborovskii. The sequence continues at coordinate 496 of NW_026125604.1, forward strand.
TAAAAGATATATAATTTTATATTTCATTATATTTATACCTGTACTTTCATTGTGTAGCCTTTTAAAATAGAACATATTTTTATTTTAATTTGTTGTCTCTGTGGATTTTCACATGAGAGTTTAGTGCCTGTGTGGTAAAAAGACTTTTTGCAGATGCCCTAGATATGGGGCAAGGCAGTGAACACTTCCTACTTCCCTTCAGAATAGTAGGTGTTGTTAAACCCAGCACTATTCTCAAGGCCCCACCTTGTAAGTCATGGTTCGTCCCAGGGTGATCAGTTTTTGTAGCCAGAAACTTTCTACCAGAACTGTTCAAAATTACCTAGCTCCATTTTGGAGTACAGTAATGTTGTTTCTGAGATATTAAAAGATATTGCTCATTTTAAAAACGAATTATCTAGAACAGGAGTTCCCAAGTTGCCAATTGTAATAACCCCTTCCATGGTGAAAAACACCCATAACATAAGCTCTTGGGCAGTTGCAGTAGATCATCAATTTGAGGCTAATTGATGTTACATAATAAGACTTTTAGACTGATGATTACCTGTCATGTTGTAGACCCAGAGTGACCATCCCTGAAATGTCAGTAATGTCACCATTACAATCTGATTAATGGAATGACTCCCCTCAAGGTCTATTGGGTCACCTTTGCCATCTGATGTACATTATGACTCCAATGGTGCACTGCACTTACACATCTCTAACAACAAACACAATAACAAAAACAACAACAACAAAAAAACTATTTGCTATGTGACTCTGGAAAATAGATGGAAAAGATCCTGAGATACACAGAGATGATTGACTCTAAACATGAGGCATAGGAGAACTAGGTGGGAGTGTTGGGGGACCAGAACTTTGACATTACTTCTAATGACATCAAGATTTCACCACTTGGCTGAGAACTATCTGGCTGCAATGAAATTCTTCAATCAAAACTTACTGCTCGGGATGTGGCTCAGTTGTGATAGTGTTCCAATTTTAAGCATTAGTATCTGAAATCCTTTCCCAGCACCTGATGAAAACAGTTGTGCTTATGTTTGCCTATAATCCAGCACTGGGAACCTCGAAGCAGTAGAATAATGTCAGGATCCTTCTGGCTTAGCTAGGCTATGTGTGCTAGCCTATGTGCTTAAGGCCCTCTTTTGGTATAAATAAAATGTACAAGTTGTTTCAAAACTGATTTCCATTCCCTAACAATATTTCCCTTTTTCCATTGCAGGACTGCCGTCATGTCACCATCCAAAACAGCAGGGTGACAATCACGGATTTGCGATGAGTAAATCCCACAGACCCACCTCAGTGGGAGCCTATGTGTGTGTGTGTGTGTGTGTGTATGTGTGTGTGTGTGTCTGTGTGTGTGTGTGTATTTTGTATATATGTGACTGAATGTATGGTGGTGTGTATCTGTGTATGTATGTTAACCTGTGTTATGTATGTTACATCTGTGTTAAGGATATCAATGGTATAGTATGTATTTATGGCACACTGTGTTCATTCACAGAGCCCAGATGAACTTAGTTCTACATTTCTGTTTTAGCAATTAGGAAAAGCTTCAATAAAACACAGAAGAATGTGATACATAAAGTCAAGACCTCTTGAGTACAAACCCTGAGTCTAGATGTGAGATCATAGAAATTTATTTGATTTCAAGGTGAGGTGGCTATATTTTTGACTTGTCAGTAATATCTTTCGTCAATAATGCACAAAGTGAGAAATGTGATAAGGCAATATGGACAAAGCCATCAGCTCAATCACAGGTATCGCAAAGGAAACATAGTCTGCAATATGTTTTAATTTATGACATTTGCTATATTCATGGCTGAATTTTGAGGTGAAAGATCATAGCTCTTTTGAATAAGAGAAAATTGATCTAATATTGCATTCTACTAGAATTACAATTCTAGATTGTGAATGTAATTTTCTGTTTTTTGTTTCAGCCTCTTGTATTTGTAATGACACCTGATGCTAGAAACCCTTTGACTAACATTTCCTGACTAAAACAGACTGTATGGAATATTTAACGTAAAAGAGGGATGTGTATGAATTGAGAACAAAGAGTACAAAATGCAAGTTCTTAAAAATAATTTGATATTAGGAATCATTTAGAGATTATATATACTGTAAAAATGAATAAAACAATGTTTACATATTTTATGTCAACAAAGTATAATAGTAGATCTTAGAACATGATGGGATTTCAAATTTAATAAAGATTCCTTTTATTGCATTGTAGAAACACAATGTTAGAAAGGATTTGAACATGACTGGTGGCCCCTCCTTACCTTGAGTACCACAGGGAAACCTTTTCAAGATGACAACCTTCCTGGTAAACATTTTATTCTTATGTCCATCCTTACTACAAATGTCCCTGATAGCGAAGCAAAATTTATTCCCATTACCCAGATATACAATCTTCTGGACCAGTTTTGATTTTCTGTGCAAATATTCAGCAATACATCATTTCTCTACATGAAATCTTACAGTAAATATATAGTTAGGTTATTTATACTTAGTAATTATGCCCTCAGATGACATCTTAATTGTTTTCTTTTAAATTAGTCATATAGTCTATGAAAACTTTAGTAAATTCTATTTTCATTTTATATTTATATATTAGGAAGAGCTTTCTAAATCTACAGTCGTCACACATTAGACCAGTTGTCTTCCTATTCATCGTACTTACAAATTGTTCTATTTGGCTTGCTTGCATTATGCATATAAAACTGTTTACATTTTATTTTCCTTTCATTTGAATTGAAATTAGTCTATTATTGGGAAATGATATAACAATTAAGATTCCATAACTTAATCTGTTTAAGGTGTATTTCTTCTTCCAAAACAATTTGTATCATTGAAGATCATTCAATTAGTATTAGTAAATTAATAAATTACTAAGGGAATAACAGTACTTAATGAATGTATGATTTCTTCTAATGAGAAGATAATTGTCAAGGTACTTGTGGTCCAACTCTAAACTCCTGCTTGTTTGAATTTTTATGCATGTGTAGGTTAGAAAGACTGATTGCATATCCAGTACCGAGGAGACCAGGTAATGGAGAAAGCAAAAGTGTTAGTTGTTGATAATAGCAGTTGACACAGCTTGTAATTAACTATGTGGTATTTGTAGATCTTCAAACAATATTAATTAGTAGGCACAAATTAATTACAAATTAACTAATAGGCATAAGTGAAAAACGATACTTTCACGATTGCTAAGCAATAGAGCTCACTCTCAGAATTAGTTACTACAAGTTCAGCAGGTTTAGTTATGCTCTGTGCAGCTGTGTCTTCCTATGTAAGTATGGCATAACATCTGGGTGAGTAGGTGTTATAACAGAACATAATACATCATATAATTTACTATAGTCAGTCTTTAGTGTCTGCAAGACCCATATCTTCATACATTTTTGTCTTCTGTACTCATTGTTTCACAGTTCTGAACTTCTGTGTAGACAAAAACATTATAGCATTCCTTGTGAGAGACTGTGAGCAGAAAGCAGATGTCCTGTGGACTGAGCAATGGATGTGCGACACATGATTAACTTCAGACTGTGTCTCCATCAGATCTGTTCATGCTCATTTTTCTCTGCAACCTGGTGCACTCTCAACTTTACATTAGTTCAAGTAATGTTCTGATAATCTACTTTTCCAAATTTGTACTGCATATGTAATAATACTAACCCAATTTGTAGGATAATAAGCATTCAACTCATGAACCAATCACTTTTATGCTACAAGTATGATGTTTGTTTTATTTAATTCTTTACATAAGATTTGTAGGATGATTGCCAATTGAATGTGACTTTCTCTAGAAGCTGGCATTATGGGCCCACAGATCAGTACACATAAAATAGATTATTCTGGAAAGATTCTTACTTAGGCTATGTACCTATATCTCAAGTGGTCATTAAGACAGATTGCATAGTTCATTCTTGAATTTATGTTTTATGTGAAGCTCCTATACATAATTTATTTTCATAAAAAGTAATGATTATCAAGAGTGTCTTCTATGGTAATTTGAAGCTTCTGGATTCTTTATCAGTCAAAATATGCTAATACACAACATACCTGAATATATAGGTATCATTTTAGAAATGTAATTTTTGGGACTTGCATTATAAGTTGATGTTTTCCCTGATGGTACTTTAGCTTTGCCAAATTATGTTTCTAATATATTTCTTTGGAATCTTATATGTATCATATTTTGGAAATAGGACATTCACTGTGATCTTCTCAGCCTATATCATACTGTATATTTAGCATCGTGTAGGATAAAAGACATAGAGGTTTATGTGACTCAGTAGGAGAAGTACTTAACTAATATTTGTAAGAATCTATATTTATTAGAAAATTTGTCAGAAAAATGGTAAATTATCAGAAATACCTGTGGTGTTCTTGTCTGTAGAAAGATTTTTATTTGTTTTAGGTGACTTCTAGTCTCATCATGAAACCCAGATTTGCCTCAAAATTCTGATGTGTTTATTTCCCCCTCTTGATTTATGTGGGATTACAGATATCTATGACTATGCCAGCAGAAAAATTTTCATAACACTGCTGTGAAAACATTAAAAACCAAACTTCCTAAGTCATACTTTCCACAACCACAAAATTTACAAAATGTAAATGTTTAGACAATGGGGTTGGAGAACTCAGGTTTGTTTTTGATATGATGTAGCCACCAGCAGTCAGCTACAGGAGCCAAACTCTATGATGATTGTGGGGTACAAGGATACATGCTATGCTATAATAATAATATATATTATCTGAACATAGAATGAGGTATATGGATGTTAGTGAGACGTGTATTAGTGAAGTAGAGAAAATCAGAGGCATTAAAGTCAAATTTACCCACTTCTTAATTTTGTGTAAACTTCTACAGTGTTGAGACTGAGTTCACAGCTTACTGTCCTCAACCACTTCACAATTCTGAAGTTCTGTCTCATAAAGAAAGTTAGAAATTTTCAAGGAAAAAATGGAAAGAAGGAAAGAAGTAAGGAAGGAATCTGATTCATAGATTATCTATTTATCTCATGTTATTAAGTAATTCTTTATAAGAACTATATATTTTTTAAAAAATTAACATTTTCTTCTCAATTCAAAAACCATTTTCTAGTAGTTGTACCTAGACATCTGAGACCAGGAAGTGTTAAGTGCTACATAAGATATATAGACAAAACAGCGCTTCTATTCAATTCAATCACTGTGTGTTTGTTCTAAAGTGACTTTTAGGATAAATACATCAATTTTTCATAAAATCACTCTTCTGAACACTGGAAAGTATGGATGACAGTGTCCTCAAATACTGGCAAGAAGAAGCAGTAATGTATTCCATGATTCAACAGGATTTATTTCTACCTTCCAGGCCCACCTTTGACAACTTGACTTTGGTTCTGCACATTTTAAAGGAAAGTAAGTGTGATACTTATTTTTCTCACTGTTGTCACAAATCCCATAATCGAAGCAGCTGGAGAAGAAGAGAAATTCATTTGGATCACAGTATATGGATAGTACAAGAGGAAACCAGTGAATGGTGATTGATGTACAAGCCAATTACTCACAAAAATGCCAAAATTTAGTGGTGGGAGAGAATTGGACCTTGAATGATTTGGTATCACAAACCATTGAGATTCAGAAACCATTTTGGAAGAAGGTTAGGACGTGTGTAAGAGCTGAGACTGTAGACAAGGGTAACAGCAATAGCAAACATTTTTAGAAATGACAGAGCAAATGTGACCTGCACAAGAACTGCACAGAACTTTTCTTGTCAATGTTCCTCATGGATGATATGGGACCCAACCTGAGGGACAGTAGTCACTTAGTGATTGTTCAGAAATGGTTAGCATTTTCTTTAGTGGTGCAGTTCCTGACATAAATGCTCTTTTCTCAGGAAATGTCATACTGGATACTTAGGCAAGAAACTACAATTAGACTCAGCATTATTATATTACAGAAGACATGAAAGTGGAAAGGAATGGTGGTTTCAGCAAGAGGGGGAGAAGTATGACAGTGGGCAGTGACAGTAATATCTAAAATTCATTATTTAATCTCTGACACGGTCACACAATAAGAGAATAAAATAAGATGGGCTGATACTTTATTTAGATTTATTAAAGTTTGCCAGAGTATTCAGAAAGCTAAGTCACAAGCCATAGAAGTCAGGCACAGATCTTCAATCCCAGGACTCAAGATTAAGAGATAGATGGGTTTCTGTGAATCCAAGGCTACCAAGATCTATACAAGCTTGATCCAGTCCTAAAGAGGAACAATTGACACAAAGACAATCTCAGCACCAGGAATCATATGCCTTTAAACCCAGCACTAGAGTGGTATAAACGATAGAAGTAGGGTCTTTAGTAGACTATCATGGATTTATTCTCCAGCCACAATGAGGATAGGAAGACCCTGAAGTCTCCATATTCTCTAGCCACACTGTGGATAAGTTATAAATAGTCTTAGGGTTGGTGTGAGCCAGAATAGCCTTCCATTCTGAGGTAGAAAAGAAGTAGTGTTCAGCTGCTTTGCTTTTCTGATCTTCAATTGAATTGTAACCCCAATATCAGTCTCTGGTCCTTTTATTTTTCATGCTACAGAAAGTGGGAAAGGGAGGAAGAGGGGAGTAGGGAGGCAGGAGTGGTGGAATGAAGGAAGGGCATCATGGATACTGTTCTGTGTATAAAGGTCATGAACCAGATGATGATGGAGTCAGAAGGTCTTTTCTTGACCTCGTGTACAGGTTCCTTGGAGTTGCTGGAGAGAGGAGGCCCAGCCATGCAGAGTAGATGCATACTGGTAGCAGATGGAGCAAGGAGGACGAGCCATGAAGAAGAAATGGATGCAGAGAGCTGATGGGGCCAGGAGGACCAGTGATGCAGAGAATTTTGATCCAAGGAGCCAATGGAAACTGGAGGACCAGCTAGGGTGGAGGTGTCAGTGGAAGAGATACATAGAACTGTTCAGTAACAAAGTATCCCAGACAGTCTCCCTCCAGTGACATAGATCTCCAACATGTCCACCCATATCTGGATGAGATTGATCACAGTGATGATGTCAGTGTCCCCATTTACCTCATTATTGTACTTTCTTTTCTCCTGGCCTTTACAGCTAGGCATTAGTTATGTTGTCATCTGAGAAGAGCCAAACATAATCTGGTTGTTTCCTAATTAACTGACTGAGTAAATTATGTTTTCATTTTCCCTTTATTTTACTAATGTTTTAGACTAAAATGTCTTCATACTCATCATCATCTTTGTTCTTCCATCTTCCTCATTGCTTGGAAGATACATATATGTGTGTGTGTGTGTGTACTATCTTATATGTTTGTGTCTGTCTGTGTGTGTATAATCTTATATGTGTTTATGCATATATGTATACATGTATATATATGTATATATTTGTTTGCATTTGTAATCTTATGTTTCCATGTATGTTCTTGTGTGTATGTGTGTTTCCCAACACGGCTGAAAATCTCAGCCTTGCTTAAGTTTTGCTATTTCCCTTTTCTCTACTGAATTCCAATTTAAATAGACTATGATATATCATCCAGTGATAATTTTTTAAACAATATGTATTTTTTTAAAGAGGGGGTTTCTTTGTGGAACTTGGATACCAGGCTTGATTCTAAGTCAAGAGTTCTGCCAGTCTCTCCCTTCCATGTGCTGGGATTAAAGGCATGTGGCACCTCTGCATGACCTTTTTACATTTTTTTATTTATCTTTTACATTCCAATGCCATTACCTCCCCCCATCTCTCTCACAATTCACATCTGCCCCTCAGAGGGTAACACCTCCCCTAGTAAGCCTGCTAATTCATCTCACTGAGGCATGAAAATGGCACCTCCATACCATCCACACACCTGTGTCTCGTCTGAACAACTGATCTCTCCATAGAATGGGCTCCGCTAAGTCTGTTTGTGTATTAGATTGGGTCTGGGAACCACAGCCAGTAACCTCATATGTGTCCCATCCACACCATTGCCACCTTTGTTAAGGGAGTGTCGTTGGGTCTTAAGCAGATTCCCCTTTGTCAGACCACAGTCAGTGATCACTCACTATCTTGTATCAGCTGATTCTGTGAGTTTCCCCTTCTCAGTCTTGACTCTGTTGTTCATATTATTTCTCTTCCCTCAATTCAATTGTACTCAGGTGCTTGAACCAATGATATTGAAGTGACCAGAGCCTCACCCAGCCATGAGAGGCTGCAGAAGACCCACCAAGGTGTAGGCCTCTGATTAACCAGCATGTACTGAGCTTTTGTCCAGCTTCTGACATTGCCTGACCTTGCTGAACCTTGCTCCAGTCACTAGGAAGCCACATCACTCCCTGAGGCAAGGAACCAATCTGAAGTTAACTGGCTAGGTCTGAATGTGCTTTATAGTATGTGAAGTACAGAGCATAGCAGACTCCATGGGAGGCCTCTAAACATGGCAACAATTTCTGCAGGGGTAGTTGGCCAATCAACACAGGACAAGTTGCCCAAGCCTGGAGTCAACACAAATCCTCAGACTGTTGCAGACCCCAGACACTCCCCTTGGTCTACCCCAAAAAATCCCCTGCCCTATCATCCTTCTGGCTGCTTCTCAATCCACCCAATGTGTCAGATGGACAGAGGACACAAATTAATATAGTTAACTTATTAATTAATTAAAACTCTTTGCTTTTGCATCAGATCAGTTCTCTTCGTGATTTTTGGAGTCAGAATTTGTGCACAATAATTAGGTGTGGATTTATGCATCTCTTTCCATCTGTTTCTAGATTAGGGTTGTAGTTTCTCTGGGATTGTGGATTGTAGCCTGTGTATCATTTGCTTTGTCTGGTATCTTCTCATGAGTGAGGGGGGAAACAAATGATTTTTTCTAGTTTTGGTCACTTGCCTGCCAATTTTGGATAATTTTGTTTCTTAACATTGATAAGTAGTCCACAGTTAAATGTACCACACTTTCCTTATACTTTATTCGATTGACAAACATCTAGGTTGTTTGCAGGGTATGGCAATTATGAATAATGTTGCTATGAGCATAGTTGAGTAGTTGTCCTTTTTATGTGGATGTGCCGCCTTTGGGAACATGCCCAAAAGTGATAATGCAGTATCTAGAGGTAGGTTGATCTCTAGCTTTCTGGGAAATCTCCACACTGATTTCCATACCAGTTGTAAGAGTTTGCATTCTTGCCAGCAATGGAGGACTGTTACACTTTCTTTTCATCTTCTCCAGCATAAGCTGTCATCAGTGTTTTAGGTCTCAGCCTTTCTGAGATTATTCTGGTGAGACTGTTCTGTTTATATCTCTACCCATTTTTAAAAATTAGATTATTTGGTGTTTTGATGCCTAGTTTCTTCAGTTCTTTGTATAATTTGGAGATTAGCACTCTATCAGATGTGGGGTTGGTGAAGATCTTTCCCATTCTATAGGAAACTGTATTATCTTGTTGAAGATGTATTTTTCTTTGCAGATGCTTCTCAGTTTCATGAGGTATCATTTATTAATTGTTGCTGTCAGTCTGTGCTACTGGTGCTCTGAGTCTGAAGTTGATTCTGGGCTGATGTTTCAGGACTAATTTTTTAGCTGCTGTCCCTACATTCTTCATGCACCACAGTGAATTAAATTTCCCCTGTTTACATATTGTCTTCTTTGTTAAAATGCTATTTCTTATTTCTACTTTTTGATTGAACTGCCCCTCACATAAAATTATACAGGGAAATTTGTCGTTGCTGAGCTAGTATAACACTGACAGAAGGTATACTCTCAGGAAAACACTTCCCAGTGATATATATATATATATATATGTATGTATGTATGTATGTATGTATGTATATGTATATGTATATGTATATGTATGTATGTATATATATTCACCCATTCCTCCAGTGCACACTAGAATGTTCCCCCACATAACACCAACTATAAAAATAGGTATTGTACTGGCTCCATCTGTAGAGGGTCCCCCTCCCTTGCCTCTCTCAATCTTGTCCATGTTTCTGCCTCAGTTCTACTCCATCTTAGCCTTTGAGACAAGGTCTTTCCCCGAATCTCGTTCTTGCAGATATACTATACTCTCCCTTGTGAGTCAGGGAAACCCAAAGATCCTTTTGTTTTTACCTTCTTGGTTCTGGAATAAGATACCTCTTCCACTGTGCTGGCTTTTTTCTAGATTTATGGGACAGAATACAGATCACTGTGTTTACTTAAATTTTAACAATGATTTTAAAGTTATTATTTTAAAGTAAATAAATACATTTATTTAGTGTAGAGACAGGATCTCTCTTTGTAGCACAGATTCTTCTGGAAGTACATCTTCAGACCAGGCTGGCCTGGTACTCACAGAGAAATACCTGCTACTGCCTCCTAAGTATTGTGAATAAAGTTGTTTGCCACCACAATCTGGCTCCCGAAACAATTTTATTGACTTAGTCATCGTCATCTTCCCTGGCATGTTTCTCTATTTTAAAACACATTAATGAAATAACTCTATTTCCCAAGTCATGTCCTTGTAATCATTAGCTTAAAGGTACAAACTGAAATCCTATTGATTTACATCCTCTGCTTGTTACATGAGCAAACTATTTGGTGAGTATTAACCTTTTGGGGGCACTGGAAATAGCCCTTATATGAGACAGCTATAGTAATTTTGCATATTCTATTAGCATAGATATGTATGACTACTTATGGGCACATACCAGGAGTAAAATTGGTGAATCTGAGGATGCATGTATTATTAATTGGATGAATTTTCTCTAATATATCATGAATTGATTATATAAACACATAACAAAAATATATGACATACCCACTCATTATTTTGGCAAATGTCAGCATTTTTAATATTAAAAGTTTGTGGTATCAACTTACACACTATTAAATAAATCTTAGTTAGGAACTGAGGGTGTAATCCAAATTTCTCCAGTGACTAATGGTATTAAATGAACATCGTACATACCTATGTATGTATATATTACATATATACATATACATATGAGATTCTTTATGCCTCAGAAAGTCATGCCCATTTAGAAATTAAATATTTAAACTTCTGTCTTTCTGTATTTCATACTAAAATATCTTAATTATATGGTTCCATGGGGTCTGTGTAAGTTCTTGTAAATCCAACCTTATCTGGTTGTGTTCAGATGATGAAACTGGAATCATTTATCCTCGCAAATATTCCCAGAGTCCCTCTTGTATTTTCTACAGTCTTGTCCATAGCTCATCATCACTCCCAAAGGACCAACATCTGGGAGTCAGTCACTGTCCACGGTGCTGTCAATAATGTGAAAAGAAGACGACTGTGCTTAACAATCTAAACATCATTGCATTTGTGTGTTTTGAAAATGCACCCACTGAAATTCTGATGTAACACCAAACCTCATTCAACAGGTATAAATGAAACATGACATTTGACATATTTATGTGAATGCACTTGCTGTTCTCCTTCATGAGGAAATGTTTATATGTTAGAGAAGGTGAGTGCAGTAGGGTTGGAGAAAGGATCGCGGGACTCATGAAGTAAGTGTTGGATAGATCCCTCTGTTTTTCAAATGTGGATCCAGGTACAGTAACACATGCTTTCAATCCCAACACTGAGGAGGCTGAGACAGAAGGGCTATTATGTGTGAAGCATCCCTGGGATACACACTAGAGTGTAAATCTATCAAGCTTAAATACAGCAACGCTTTGTCTCAGAACAAGTGAGAAAATCAACACTCTAGGTAGAACATAACAATGACATAACATAACAACTCCATTCTAAGGTGACCTCCCTTTACAAAATCATTTACCCAATCCCCACATTACACTATTGACTCTGTGGGGGCATTCATTCCATCCTCAATGAGGACACTCATAGGAAGCTAACCAGGCAGGGAAGTTAAAAATACTGGCTTAGCTGGGAATGGTTGGAACATATATGATTTTCAAGAATACAAACCTCAGAGAAGACCCAAGACTATGAGAAGTCAATTTGAAGCTGGGCTGAGGTGGAACATGCCTTTAACAATTGTAAGCAGGAGAAATATGCAGGCAGAAGTCTGTGAGATTCAGGGTAACTTAGTTTACAGAGGAAATTCCAGGACATCAGAGAAACTGATTCAAAGAGCATGAATGAATGAATGAATGATGAGAGAAGTCTACTTTGGATTAATAATAGATTGAGGGTTTATTTAGTAAAGAAAAAGTAGAAAACTGGAAGCAATCAGAATCCACTGACGTTAATGTCAACATAAGGAGTATTGCTCCAAAGTTGTGGCTGGCCAACAAGCCCTTGTAAAGGAATACGTTTGTAAACTTGGGAGATGTTCATATACAAGCAAAATTCTTCTCTTGGTTAATGTTTGTCTTATGGTTTACTATTACTGTGTAATGACACCATGTCCATGGCAAGTCCAATAAGGAAACCATACAATTGGATGGGCTGGCTTACAGTTTTGGACATTCAATCCATTAGCATTATTGTAAGAATCATGGCGGTGTGCAAGCAGACATGGCCCTGCAGGATCTGAGCATAATACATTTTGCAGCACAGGAAGCCAATCTAACACAACAGGCAGTATCCCGAGCACAAGAAGCCTTAAACCAGCCAACCCCCTCCAGTGACACACTTTCTGTAACAAGGCCAAACCCCCACAAACAAAAGATTCCCCAAATTGTGCCACTTCCTTCGTGATTATGGGCTCAAATATATTCAATCTACCACAGTGCTAATTATGAACTTGAGTCTAGGATCACCTGGATGATGTGCATTCCAATGAGAAACCCTCTTGATTACTTTAATTGATCTGGGAAGACCTGCCCATTTTGGTTCCCACTCTTCCCTGAAGCCGTGCAGGACTGCAGACAAGGAGAAAAAGTTCTGAGCAGTGGTTTAAACTTTTTCTGTTTCCTGACTGTGGTGCAAAGGACCAGCACCCTCAAACTCCTGTAGCTCTGACTTTTCCTCATCCAACACTCCTAGTCACAATTGGTGAGACCTGGTTTAGAACTCCCAGTGCCCTTGCCTCAAGCCCTTTATATTCCATTTAGAATACACAGACCAGGGTGAGGTGGGATCTCCTTTTTAACCAGATTTTAACAAATATCCTTGATGTCAACAACCATCCTACCACCCACTCTTATTTAATTGTCTATTCCATCATTTCCTTTTGTAGTGTTGTCTGCTGACCCACTTCACTAAGTGGTGCTCTATGTCAGAAGGTTTAAGGAAATCTAGCTCTGAGTTTCTGAACTATGAATGAAGTCAAATTGGAAGCTGAAAAATTAATTTATTCGCTCTTTTATAGAATGGTCAAATCGTGTTGCTTTGCATTCTCTCTCTCCCCCTCTCTCATTTCATACACAGATCAGCACACAAAGTTGCTCAGATATACAGGGTGGGGAGAGGTACACATTCATGTGAACAAGGAAACACACAGAGTATACAGGTCTGTGCTGGTTTGTTTTTAATATCAACTTGACACAGCCACCTGTGAGCAAGGACAACTGACAAAATTGCCCCCCATCATATTTTCATTTTTGCAAGTATGTAGAGCATTTTTTCATTAATGATTAACATTGGTGGGCCTGGTTTCTATAAGAAAGCAGGCTGAAACAGTGTTGGGAAGTAAGCCAGTAAGAGGTATTCCTCCATGATTTCCACATCAGTTTCTGCCTTGAGTACTTGCATTAGCTTCCCTTAATGATGGGCTCTAAATTGAAAGACCTTTCCTGCCCAATTTTGGTTTTGGCAGTGCTTTCTTTAATTTTTTTTTCACAATAGGATCTGTAAGACAATGCTGTCCATTGTACAATTCAAATTATCTTCTACCCCTGTTCAGTACAGATTTGTGAACTTTCGTGGCTTTTTGTTGTTGTTTTATGACCATTTATTTCATTATTCAGGTTTTAATGTCCCTCTGTCATCTTAAGCTTCTCCATGTGGGAACCCTAGTGAAACTTTCCCTGCATTCTTGTTCATTTGGCATCCCCTAATGAGTGCTTAGTTTCCTTGAGCTTAATTTGTAAACCTCACCAGTTTGTGGAGATCTGGGAACAAATGTGTTGGCTTTGCCTTTGTGCACTTTTCTTAGACTCAGGGAGAAACTTGATGGCTGCACAAGTCTCTCAGCTCGCATAAGCAGGCAGTCAAAATGCACCAGCTGTTGGTATGAATGTGCAATCTTTGAGTATAAGCCTTACAGTGGAATTACTGTATCTCAAGGTAGACTGATGCCCATTTTCCTTCCTAGTTGGCGGTATATGCTTTCAGTCCCACCAGCAATGTAGGTATGGTGCCCTTGTCCAAATCCTCTCCAACTAAAACTGCCATTGGTCTTTTTTTATTTAAGCCATTCTGACAGGGGTAAGATGGTATCTCAGAGTGGCTTTGATTTGCATTTTCCTGATGCAAATATAAAACCAGCTTCATATAAAACCAGCCCCTCTTTCTGTTCTGACTTCCTTGAGATAGACATTGTTTTCTGCAGTGATTATGTACTGGATTCCTCAGCCATTCTAGACTCAAATTTCACTTCCCATAGGACCACTCTTTCCACCCAGCCTCCTTCCTTCTCTTCTAATTTCTTTTTCTTTCATGTGTATTTTTTCTGGTTGTTTGTATATGAACCAAATGCATGTCTTGTGCCGATGGAGTTCAGAAGAGATTTTCAGTTCACCTAGAACTGGAGTTATAGATTGTTGTTATGCAACAGGTGATATCTGGGAGTTGATCCTAAGTCTTTTGAAAGATCAGCCAGTGCTCTTAACTTGTGAACCATCTTTCCTGCCCCCGCTCTTTGCTATGATAAAAATATGTCAAGAAAAGTGAGTTCTTACCTAGACATTCAGAAGAGCTCTTCACATGAATATTTTCTTTATTTACAACAGTGTAACTAATTGTTTGAGAATTTTGATCATATTCACACCTCATCATTAACTCCACTCTCACCTCCCTACTTACCCAACTTATAGATTTCGTCGTCGTCGTCTTCTTCTTCTTCTTCCTCTTCCTCCTCCTCCTCCTCCTCCTCCTCCTCCTCCTCCTCCTCCTCCCCCCCCCCCCCCCCCCCCCCCCCCCCCCCCCCCCCCCCCCCCCCCCCCCCCCCCCCCCTCCCTTCCTCTTCTTCTTCTTCTTCTTCTTCTTCTTCTTCTCTTCTTTTCCCCTTCATCAAGTCCAGACTGTTTGAGCAACTACTATTGGGAATGGCATCTGCCCTTGACTTTGTTTAAAGAGCATTCATGTCATTGAAGAGAACTGACCCTCTCGTAGCAGCCAATAACTTCTCATCTAGGGATTGGATTTTGTGCCTACCTCACCGCCTCCATGCTAGGATTTTGTGTTATTTGAGCTTGAATAGTTCTTATTCACACTTTCACAATTGCTCTGAGTTCAACTGTACAACATCTGTGCTGAGTCTGGAAAATTCTTTTCTTCATGTGATCCATCACCTCTACCACTTACATTTTTTCTGCACCCTACTCCAAGAAGACCCCTGAGGCTTGGGGCATGGGGTGTGATAGGTATATCTATGGAGGTATGTGTTTATTGTTCATTTTATTATCATACAAATTTGTTTCAGAGGCTGTTCTGGAACTAGCTTTTGGTGATCAGGCTGGACTTGAAGTCATAGAGATCCTCTTGCTTCTGCTTTCTGAGTGATGGGATAAAGTTGTGCACCACCAATGCCTGTCCTGCAAGTTTTTCAAGACACTTTGGATTCTGTTTATTTTATTTTTTTTTTTTCAGATCTTGGAGTGTGGATTCTCCTGTGCTTGCTTCACACAATGACTTTGAGTACTCTGCAAGACAGCGCTGCTTAACAGATGATACCCAGCTTCATCTCTGCCCTCAAAAATACAAGACACAGATTATGAACTTTTTGGCTGTGATTTTGCACTTGATTCAAACACTGGCCTCAGAACAGAGAGGACTGGTGAGCAGAGCTGGAGGAATTTGATTGAGGAGAACATGGATACAGTGGCAGCAGCATCTGTCAGGTTTGTTGTTTTAATTAATGTGTTTGGGTGTATGCATGTGTTGTCACCATGTCATGTATGTGGAGGTCAGAAGAGAACTTGTAATAGTTGCTTCTTTCCATCTCTCTTTGAGTTTAGTTAGGATATTAAGCTCTGGTTGTCAGTCTTTGTGCCTAGCTCCCCTACCCACTCACTCATTGTGCTGTCTCCATTCCTTTACTTTAGCAATGACACCAGAAGCCATTTGAGAACAGAGTCTGACATCAGAACTTATTTCCCTCAATTTATTTTGTTATGCCCCACAATGTTGTGGATGGAACCCAGGTTTCCCACTTGATGGGCAACAGATGTACTATTGAGATTGAGCTCTCCTGCAGCTCAATACTGGGCAGTCTACTGGGCAAACCCTTCCTGCATTGAAGAAGTAGACACACCGGGAATAGAAATCGCATGCTAGGTCACATGCATCGCTTTGGTCAGTAGGTGACACTACATTTAGTATTTAGAGTCATCAAGAGTAGAGGCTTTTACATATATAATGTGTAGCCTAAGGTCCGTTTTTCTAATTCTGTAGCCTTTAAACCTGAGGAAGTCACTTTTCAGGCTGTCCTGAACCCATGTTGTCTACAAAAGAGCTTCATGAGAATGTTTTTTCCTAGACTGTGTCTCATTATATAGTTCAGATTGTCCTGGAACTCACTATGTGTAGACCGGAATAGTTTGAACTCAAAGCGATCCACCTGCCTCTACCACAATACCAGGTTTTTTTTTTTTAAGTCAATATTTTAAATTACCTGGTGTCTTTCTTTGGGTTGACCCTATTGAGTGAAATTGGTTTTGTTTTCTATGATAGGCTCACATAAATTTGAATCTTTTTGGCTTTGGTAGTCATTCCTGAGACACCAGAGTAGTTTCCAAGGGGTCTCATATAGGCTGCAAGGGCATGCACTCATTTCATTCTTGTATCCCTATTTCTGAGAAGTTCAGTTTCAGAGAAGTAGATGATGGCTGCAGGCCTCACATTTCCCTGTGCATCCTTTCTTGGTGGTTCATGATATTGGCAAATGAGAGAGAAAGGAGAGAAGCACAAACTAAACTTTTCCTATGTTGCTTGTGTCCTGACATCTAGCTGGAATGAAGACAGATAGCCGAAGGCCAGGAGCTACTTTAGTCTACCTCTGTTCGGAAAAGAGGCCTCAGCACAGCTGCTTGCAACAGTTTATAAGGCACATGCTTTCTGAGAGGCAGGGATAATTTTAGATTCTCCTACACTCCCTGTCCTTTAATGTGGAACATGCAACCTACTATATAACAAGGATTATAGAACATATCCAAAAGCAATATAGATGAAAATGTACAGATGCAGGAAACTTCATGCTAGACTACGAGAAGACAGTACCATGAGTGGCAGGATACTGCAGATTGGACCAGGATGGGACAAGCTATGAGACACAGGATACCACAGATTGGACAAAGGGAGAACAGAATCATCAGATGCAGGAAACTGCAGTCTAGACCAGGAGAGACAGAACCATAAAATGTAGGAAACTTCAGGTTAGATCAGGAGAGGACAGAACTGTGGATGACCTAGCTTTCTGACCTGGAATAAAGTCCCATAAGTTTCTATGACAGACACCTCAAACTACTTAGAGGAAAAAATGGCTCATTGGGTGTACACAAGATCCTCAAAATGGGCTAAAACCATGGTGTTTCTTTTCACTGGGAGCCACACATATAAAGGAAGCACATGATAATTGCTTTAAACATTCGTGAGTCACAGGCTTGCATTCCCAGTGCAGTAACTATCAATCCTTGAAGCTAAAGGAGAGTGTAAGGAGTATGGTTTTTCTGCCCAGCCGTCTAGTCTTGTCCTGCCAAATAACACACAGAGACACTGTATTTGATATTATACTGTTGGCCAGGTGCTAGTTTCTTATCGGCTAGCTCTGTGTTAATTATTAACCCATTTCTATGTATTTCCATGTGGTCTTACCAGGGAGAGGCGGCTGGCTGTTCTATTCTCTCCAGACTCTCCATCTTGACCCCTCCACCTCCTTCCTATTTCCTCCTTGTCTCCTAGTCCCTCCTATCTTCCTTTCCTATTGGCCAATAGTGCTTTACTCATTAACCAGTATGAGAAACATATACAAAATGACTTCTCCCATCATCTCCTCTTTTCTGTCTAAATAAAAAGAAGGGTTTTAAGCTTAACATAGCAAAATATATAACACAACGGTTATCAAGTAAGAATCACAGTTAACAATATTTAGTCCATTAACATTTAGTAAGATTTGAATAAAATATTCCATCATCTATTTTATCTTGTGAGTCTAAAGTCCTATATGTACCTTATCATTGAATCCTAACTAAGGAAAACTATAACCATAACTATCTGTCTTCAACTCCTTCAAAGACCACAGAAGGATAGTATATAAACTCTAGAAATGACAGAGACATCTTGCCTTTTTAGTCACCTGAAGTTCTTCTGTATCTTCCATCTTCAGCCCATAGGCCATAGTGTGTCTGGCAGACTCTTCAGCAAAGCAGGAAAATTTAAACTGTCTTCTTTTATTGGCAGCTTGTCAGTCATTTTTCTTTGTGTCCTGGAGACTGTCTGGCAGACTCTTCCATGAAGCAGGAACTCAGTAGCAATGTCCATCTTGAATCAGCAGTCACTTTTCTGTGGGTCCTGCATGTCCAGTTTATACAGCAAAAGTCAAACAGTCCAGACAAGAGCAGTATCTTGTCCAAATGGCTAGTCTTGCCATATTGGAAGCAAACTCTATAACGAATTTCTTCAATGTCCATCTTCTATTCTGATGCAGGTGGTGTTGCCAGGAACAATTATGGCTCATTGTCAAGAAAAACCCTAAACCATTTTAAATGCCATATTCTGTAGGTCTTTGAAAGGTCCATTGTGATATGGGCACAGATACCCCCCCCCCACTCTCCAGTTGTGTGACAAAAAGGAAAGTAGTCCATATTCTCTTATTATGGGTACATGTGGTAAATTATTTGCTTTGAGTGCTTAGGCTGTTTGCTTATGGATTATTAATTTGAAGGGGGAAATAGGTCAAAGGGAATATTTACTTCAGGTTGTTTTGAATGGTGGGTCTTATAAGACTAGGAATTCATTAAAGTCACAAGTTACTAAAGAGCCAATTGTAAGAGCAAATAATATGCCCTGTAAGGAGTAAGGTTTTGTCCCACTGCCGCACCAGCCCCAAATAACACACTGAGACTCTGTATTTGATATAATGCTGTTGGCCAGTTTCTAGTTTCGTATCATTTAGCTCTGTGTTAAGTATTAACCCATTTCTATTAATCTCCACATGGTCTTATCTTACCAGAGAGAGAGCCCACTGGCGTCCAGCTCCCTCAGTCTTTCATCTTAACTTCTCCTTACTTCCTCCTTCCTCCTTGTCTCCTAGGCCCTCCTATCTTCCTTTCCTATTGGCCTACAGAGTTTTCTTCATTAACCAGTATGAGAAACATATATACAGAATGACATCTCCCGCCATATACCTTTAGTCCCAGCACTCAGGTTGATCCCACTATTTGGGAAGCAGAGACAGGCAGATCTCTGAGTTTGAGGTCAGCCTGCTCTACAGAGTTCCAAAACAGCCAGGACTATACAAAGAAAACTCTCTCAAACAAAAAATGAGAAGAGAGAGAGAGAGGGAGGGAGGGGGAGGGGGGGAGGAGGGCAGGGGAGAGATAAAGAGAGACAGAAAGGGGGAGGGGAGATTACTGTGGCTCGGAACACAGATCCTGTGTCTCTTTTATCATGCATGGTGGTCAGAAGAGACCCTCTAGACAGTGTCCTTGCCCATTTGGATCTCTTTTATCCACTGGCCTTAAGTAAGGCACACCTGGTAGGATTTTAAAACCCTGAAATGGGGAATATCAGATAATAAAAACAAAAGCATAAGCAAATCTCCACAGCTATGAGCTGGACCTACTGTGGGTTTTAAAGCTGCGTGGACTGGTTTCTTACTGCTCCAAGTATAAGAGGCTGTTTCAGGCTCCTTGCATTTCTTATCTCGCATGTCACAATTTCTTCTAAGTGTTGTCCATAAAGAAAGCACCTTCAGGGATGCTCCCAGAAGCAACAGAGGGATGCATTAGATGCATCAGAAGCCATTCACTGTTGTGAGGTCAGGAGAACAAAAAGGGGTTAAGATCTGGGGCTCTGAAGACAGACTGCAGTGTTCTGAGCACCTGGAGATTCTCCCTCCAGCCTCTTGGTTCCCGTGGTTCACAGGGGGTATAATGTATAGTTCTATTTTTCCACCTGGGATATTACCTCCTCAGTCTGACCTGGTTGCTATTATCAGGGGATCTTCAGAGGTTGGAAGATATTGTTAACTAGTTTCCAAGAGTGCCCTTGCAGATGTCCTCTTGTGCTGTGAACCCTTTTTTATCTTTTGTTTTATTTTGAGACGGGGGGGGGCGGAGGGGTCTTTCTGTACCCTTGGCTGTCCTGGAACTAGCTCTGTAGACCTGGCTGGCTTCCAATTCATAGAAACCCTCCTCTTTTATCTTGATGTTTTCTTGATATTTTGTGGGTCTATGATGACTTTTCCTTCCAATTATATAACCCCATACCCCACCTGGAATGCTTTATGCCTCTCCCTATTAAGGATCCACCTTCACTGCAATTGTTTTCTGTGTAACAGGTGTTAACCTGTTGCGGCCTCAAATCCTTAGCCTCATGGTTGGGTAGTGTGATGCAATAGGGAATAGGATGGGTACAAATAGCCAGATCCTGTTGAAAACCAGGCAAATATCAGTGACCAGAACATACCTAATACATGTCTGAGACCTTGCTGGCCAATCTGAAAACAAAGTCACAGTCACAGAGTTTACATAACTTGGAGTTATCTCCCAAAAGACTGCACATCTGGGGACCAAATAGGAATGTGAGTAACCCTGCTTGTCAGCCAAGGCTGATAATGGGCTGGAAATTCTAGTTGTTTTTCTGAGATTTATTCAATTGACTTTTAGCAAGTTTCTCAGTTGGTGGGTTGATATGTCCCAAAAGGAGATAGAATCTTAAACATTGGACTTCTTAGAAGCTATCCATGATGAATATTGTCCCCTAGGCTAGTAGAGTCCTAGTAGAGTATTGGCTATTTATAACCGCATGACATGTGTGACAGTTGACTCACAGGATGGGACCTATCTATCTAGCTCCTTTTTTTGAATCAGTCTGTCTGGCTCTGTGAACTTGTGTGAATTACTGATCATGGGAAATAATTGTAGATTTTGTGATCTTGAAAGGATGGAACAGGGAAGGCCCTGTAACATACACAGCATGTGCTCAATGAACTCAGTAAATGTGGCTCCAGTACCTCTTCCAGAGCTTATGTGGTTTACATGGAAAGTGACTCATGGAACATCAATAGTTTTGTTTTGTTTGGTTTGGGTTTGGTTTTTTGTTTGGTTCGGTTTTGTTTCTTTTGAGACCAAGTTTCTCTGGCTGTCCTGAAACTTGCTGTGTAGACCAGGCTGGACTTGCACTCACAGAGATCCACCTGGCTGTGTTTCTGCCACCTTCCAGCCAAATCAAGTGTTTTGAGGGATGGTGGCATTAAATGTCTTGCGTACAAATGGCACATTAGGGGACTTGAGCCTGACTCCCTGTGGCCAGGCACAAGGTAGCAATATTTCAGTAAGAGAAACTAAAAAGGAAAACTGGGAGATGGCAGGGACCTGAGTCATGGTTAGGTGGGTCAGCCTCTTCCAGGGACTACCTGGCTGCTGATTTTTGACAAGCTGGAGATGTCCATCAAGATGGATGTGGGAATGTGGATAGAAAAGGGGCAATCCGTCTTGGGTCACCAAACTTCTCTTTTTTCTTTGTCTCCTTGTAAATGAGACAAATGATTTCCAAGGTTCTTCTAAAGTCAACAACTCAGCTGCCTCCTCAGTGAGCTGAATCAGGCTTTGTGGGAGAACTCTACTGACCACCTATGTTCACAGAGCCTTCTACTTGGCAGAAGCAAAAGAAAAGCAGAAGCTATTGAGTGTTCCAGGTTATCTGCCTCCATTTGCAGCCACATGCAAAGTGACTGTGGGTGGAGCCTTTCAAGTAGTTTGTCACCCCAATTCTAGATAGGGAGGGTCTCAGGTAGCTCATTAGAAAGGCAGATAACTTCCTCCTTTATTATGGGGGCTCACTGCCACTCACCCATGGCTTTATAACAATTTAAAACTCTAAAAGGATCCCCATTTCAATCTCTGTTCCCATTGCATGACCCAATGACACTCATCTGGATAGTTCTCTACTGGTTATAAGGAAAACAGGTACTGTGGGTTCAGCCAGGTGTCGTTGGATCCAACAGAATGTCTCCTGTCCAAGCATAAGCCTCTGGGTTCTGTTTTACAGGGGGGCAATGTCTTTTATGTAAGTTGTCATGTGCTGTTTGAACACACTAAGAAACTGGCTCTGGAGGTGGAATTGAGCCATTGCACTTCAGATTCAACCATGTTTGCCCCATAATAGTCTCCAACGCTCCTTTTCCTGAGTCAGAATAACCACCAGACACTGTGACAAGGATAAAGAACAACAGGCAAAGATTAAAGGCATTATTTCATGAGATATGAGCTACTTATGGTGATTCAAGACTAAAAGTGTAGTCATGGTAGGTCGCTATGAAGACTGTCTTGTTTAATCAGATGTCTTGTATAGTCAGATACTCTAGCAATGGCTATCTCCTAACAAAAAGAAGAAGAAAGATAGAAAGAAAGAAAGAAAGAAAGAAAGAAAGAAAGAAAGAAAGAAAGAAAAAGCCAAAAGCCTATAGTTGTTCAGTCCACAAGGCTATGGGTTTACATCTGTTAGAGCCAGAAGAAGTAAGTTCTTAATGGCAGCAAAGGAATGCCTCCTCATCAGAACTTGGCATCAAGCTTCCTCCTTCCATATCCTTTTGTGAGAACTTCCACAAGGTATGGCCTTGACTTTGTGTGGGTCTTCCCTCCTCAAATGATCCAATCAGGAAAAGTCCCCAGAGCTGGGCCCAGTTCTTTGGGCTTTAGGTGATTCCATAGGTAATCAATTTGACAATCAAGTTTAGCCATACCAACAGGAATAATGTAAGGTCTCTTGAAAGGTGCGACTGGAGCTCTGAATGGACCCAGTGGAAGACCTCGGTCTGTTCCTGAAACTATGGGGCTGTAGCCCTGTGGTGGGGCCCTAAGAGCCTGCCTTGCAAGAGTCTCCCTTGAAGCCCAGACTCTGCCCACCTCAACAGGAAGCAGCCAGAGCCATCATACCCCCTTCTCCTGACTGTAGCTGGCATCAGACTCTGAGTGGGGCTGGGGGAGTACTGCAGGGGTGTTAGAGCAACACAAGTAGACAAATGAAGTCACAGCTGGCTTCCTAAAATGGTAGATTCTTGTTCCCAGAAAACATTGTGGGGAGGAGTGCCAGGAAGGTATGAGGGCAGGTATCAAAACAGGACCAGAGGGAAAAAGGGGAGGATGAACGGGCCCTATAAAACACACAAGTCAAGAAGACTGCTGGTCTTAGTGCCCCATCCAATCTGAAGGGTGAAAGCTGTTACTTTCCCTTTCTTTGCAGTTGGGTCTTCATAGAAGCTCAGTTCTTGGTCCCATAGATGACCATCAACACCCCTGCTACACAGGCAGACCCTGTGTACCATGGAGGTATTTTATGACTATTAGGGTTTGTGTATGCCTATGCTTGTTTTCCTTAATGCCATGGAGCCAGTTCCCTGTATAAGCCACCCTCAATCCCTGCTACTGCTTATCAGATATTTTGCTTTTGTATGCCCTTTTCCTGTGGCAGTTTCCCAGGTCCCAGCCAAGGAGCCAAGAGATGGGGTGAATAAAAGAAAATTCTAAAGTAGTCTTTGGTCATGCCTCAATGCCACAGACTTGGTAGGCATCCTTGTATTCCTGACTACCTCTGTACTTTTGTCTAGCACATGTTCATCTAGCAGGGTGATTACAGCTCCATTCACAGATCTGTCCTTAGGAATCTATGGATTTGAAGGTTTTTCTTTTTAAGTCACTGGTACCAAAATGAAATTTCACACTGAAGGTGCTTGTTCAAAACAGACACACAGAGATCACTTTGAAAGGAGGATGTGGTATGAAGCTTTGGGTATTGAGCTGTCCAACTAGTTGACCCACCCACGTATTTGCTAAGCTACTAAGCACTCTGAACATATCAGGCCTGGATGAACATTCTATGGTCCAGGCAACTCTAAAGCACCCAAAATGCCTCAACCTAGGTGAATCCTCGAGGGCAGGAAGCAGGTTTGCTGACTTTTCCACTCCCCCTACAGACCAGGTGTGACCAGAGCTTAGAAAATGCCTGTTTCAGACACCACATCTTACAGACACCACTGGAGCTGTAGGAAGACAGTCAGGAGCACTCGGGAGTGAAGTTCAAAGTATTTAGTAACTTGGTGGTCTAGCCTTAAGCGCTGAGTGAGAAGATAGAGATTAATGCGATGACCCAGTAGATAAAGATACCGCACAAGCCTGGTGTCCTGAGTTCAGTCTCCAAAACCCACCTACAGGTAGAAGGAGAAAACCAACTTCCTGGAGTTGTCCCTCTGACCTCCCAACCTCCCCAACATGTTTTTTAAAAAGAGGGGAGAAGCTTTTACTGGCAGAAGCTGGGCCAGCACAGCCATGGAAAATGATGCCCAAGAATCCAGGGCCAGGGGCAGTTTCCCTGCCAGGATGGAAGTATTTAAAGATTTAAACAACTGAGATGGCTGTATGTCATCCATGGAAAGGTGAACAGATAAACCATTGGTGGGAGAGGCATGGTGGGTGAACAGATGATGAAAAGTTAGATTGGTAGGATGAGTAGAAGACAGTTGGTGAGAGGGTGACTTGGGGATGGACATGGGGGGTAGAAGAAACCACGGCAGAAAGAATAGATTCTGAGCGGAAAGGTCTGGGGGTAGAAGGGCTGCCAGAAGAGGCTGCTGGAAAGGCAGGTGACTGAAGCACAGTTGCAGAGACATAAATCTCATCTCTCCTCACTGAGCTGATGCTCATCTCTGGCCTCCCACAGGGAGTTTTCTGGTCCCCTACATCGTCATGCCTATTGTAGAGGGGATTCCGCTCTTGTACCTAGAGCTGGCTGTGGGGCAGCGCATGCAACAGGCCAGCATTGGTGCCTGGAGGACCATCAGCCCCTACCTCAGTGGTGTTGGTACGTGGGGCCCTTCTCAGTTCCTCTGACAGAGACGTGTGGGTTTCTGGGCATCACCGGTGTGCATGGGCTGGACCTGCAACTGGGTGAAACGACCCCGCAAGAGGGCTACCATGGAGCGGGGTCAGAGAGGGCCCTAGATTCTGACCCTCACATGAAACTCCATGCCCCGGCCAGTGGGGCCTAGTTATTCATGGGTTGAGGTGGGCTAGAACCTGAAAATAATGGGAGAGACCAAGCAATGCTTGTCAAGGTCTAACTTTATTAGGCACAAGGAGGGGTTTTTAAAGAAAAGCAGGGAGGAAATGGGGAGGGGTAGCTGTGCTGACTCTGGGGCTCTGGTTTTGTCCCAGGCCATAAATGTCTGTTTATCTCAGTTCCTGGCATCTTGGTTCATCTCAGTTCCTGGGTTGAATGGAACAGACTGCTTTTTTTTTTTTTTTTTTTTTTTTTTTTTAAAGGCTCAATTAGAGTTTTAAGGTATAAGTAATTCTGCAAGAGTATGTGACTCAAGGCCAGCTCCCAACAACCCCATCCCACCCCCAGGGAAACTCCCACCTTGGGGCATCTCCACTCTGGACCTCAGCTTGAGATTCTCTGACTGGCTGGACATAGAATTCATTTGGTCCCAGCTACCTACCCTCTGGGGATGTACACAAACACCACCCCCTGCTTAATGTGTGTCTGGTGCTTAACATGGCATGCACGCGTGTGAGGTCATTTCATCTTCACCGGACACCTTAGGGGCATCACAAATGTTCCCAGAGTTTGAAAGCAGAGGCGCCTATGCATATTAGGTGGCTTTGCTTCCCATCATAGCTTTTCAAAGTGACCTTCAGTTGCTATCAACTGGTATATCCAAGATATGGTTCACCTCCTCTGTAAAAGCCCGGGATCCAGGCCCATCAATGGTGGATGCCTCCCCAAATCGGAAAGGAGAGCAATTGTTCAGGAGTGAGGAAGGGTCAGCTCTGTATAATGGGAAAGAAAGCACTGGAATCCCTAAGGGCCAGGTCTCCCTGTGGTGGTGGCAATACCAGTATACTCCCAGCATGACTAAGGTCAGCAGCTTAACAACAGACCTGAGAGCTGATGTGGACACTAGACTTCAGAAGGGGAGCTATGGAATGGGCAGACCAACCGCTCAATTTGACTTTCCTATCTGAGGTGGTAAAACTTAGTTTTCTAGGGCTGGCAAGTGGGGCAAAGTTTAACACTCTGGGGCCAGGGGAAAAGGGAAACACACACATACTCCTTTAGGGTGTCTCTATAATATCTCTCCCTTATTTCTTTTCTTACCTCTATTCAAATGTATCCCTTCTGTGGCTTTATTTATTTATTTATTTATTTATTTATTTATTTATTTTCCCTTACAGCTTGTATACCCCAGCAGAATCTCTCAAGCAATATAAAAATTAGTGTGGTTACATTCTATTTTTTAAGTGAATGATTACAGTGAATACAAGTAAAACCTAACATGTTTTCCATATCCCTTACATGATTAAACATTTTACATACATACATTCATGTCCAAGCAGCTTTAGATTAACAGAGTGTGTAAGCAAGCAAGATATTTTTCTCAGACAGTTCTTTTACTGGCAGACTACATTATGCAGTCCTCAGGGTGCATACGCATTCACCAACAGTTTTTTATATCAGGAAGCTGAGGGTAGAAATGGGTACAAGGAATTAATCATCACCTTTGATCACCAATCCATCCCAGCAAGAAAGGTATGTGAATCAGTAATAGCTAGGCTGCCATCACTTTTGTTCCTGGCCTCAGTGAGTCCCTCATTCAACTATCAAAAGTGTACCTTTCTAAACTTTAAATTATTCTCCAGGTCACTAACAAAGACAGTTTATCCTAACCTTAAGCCATGACTTAAAGCTGTGTTTTAGCCATGATGCACACTAAAACCCATGAACACATCTCCCAATATTAAGATTAAAAGAAGTTGAGCTAGCCTAGCTTCTGGGACTCTATTGTTTTCCTTAACCATTGACCTAAGCCACAGTCAATATGGCTCCTCAAGAGGAATCCTAAGTCCTAGCTGCAGGACCCTTCCTTGTCCTTATTGTCCCACCCTCTGTAGCCCCTGCTTTATCAGGGGGCAGGTACAACACTATATCCATCTTTAACTATTTAATATTCCTATAAAAACAAACCCTTAATCATCAACTCTATTTAAACTAACACTGTTGGTTGTATAAAATCATTGCTTCAATTAAAGGGTACAACTTAAGAGGAAGTTCATAATAATCCACAGTAGAGGATTATTACTCCCAGTAGAGGTCAGGAGTGGCTCAGCTTTTAATGGCTAGGCTCACAACCAAAAATGCCCAGTAGAACTGCATATTTCCATGAAATAATCCCACACCATGCCACATACCTGAGAAATGCATGCAAAGGCACGGCAGCTAGAGACATTCTGCAGCCGAAGCCCTCAGGGCCTTGCCTATCTGGGATTCACCCATCAGTGCCTCCCATTCTGGTGTGCTGACTGAGCTCCTGAATTCAAGTGTCACCTGCTGCTCCTCTGATGTGGCCACCGGTCCCTGGGTACATGAGGGATGGCAAGACCTGGGAACAGTGCTCCTAAAGGTCAACATCACCACCCCATGGCAACTTGGTGCTACACTCTCCCCCCTGTCCGAAGGCAGTGGGACTCTCCTCCACACTTCATGCATATGCCAGCCTCCATCCCTCCCGATAACAGAGTGGCCAGTGTGGCCCAAGTGACCTGGTCTAAAGGGAATAAGTATCCTACCAGGCACATGGGTGACATATTTCTCAGGAGGTTTATGTCCTGGTTCTGCTGGGTGGTCTTCACCTTACTTTTCTGTGAAATGGAAATGTCAGAGACACATGTGGCTGTTTGAATGAAAATGGCCCCCACAGGGAGCCATCGGGCCATAGGGAGGGGCACTATTTGAAAGAATCAGAAGGTGTGGCCTTGTTGGAAGAAGTGTGTTACTGGGGGTGGTGGTCTTTAGAGTTTCAGAAGCCTAAGCCTGTCTCTGTGTCTCTCTCTTCCTGCTGCCTCCAGGTCCAGAGTAGAATGCTCAGCTACCATGTCTGTCTGTCTGTGTGTCTGTCCGTCTTTTTGTGTGTGCCACCCTGCTTCTTTCTATGACAATAATGGAGTAAACCTCTGAAACTCTAAGCAGGGCACAATTAAAATGCTTGCTTTTATAAGAGTTGCTGTGATCAGGATGTCTTTGCAGCAATAGAACACTAAGACATATGCCAAGCATCGATCCCAGGACCTAGCACTTGGAAATTAAAACATGTATGAGAGGTTGGGGGTGGGGGGGGAGAGAAGAAACCTCAGAAATGGGTCACAAACGTGAAGTCATGGTTAGAAAAAAAAACATAGAGGGGAAGTATTCCTGTCCTGGGCAGTCCCATCATGTATAGGGGTCCTAGGGGTACTTATGGGTTGGGCTACCACACCTGGTTCTCAGCATGACCTTCTTATTCCATTCAGGCATTGCGAACTTGGTGGTCTCCTTCTTGATCCCTGTGTATTACAATATCATCAACACCTCGTCTCTCTGGTACCTCTTCAATTCCTTCCAGGTGAGCAGAGGCCTAGTGAAACCAGCAACAATGAGGAGAGGGGGGCTGGCCTCCCCTCCAGGAGGAATGCAGACGATTGTGGATTATAACTGGAGGGAGCCTGAGGGGGAGGCATACTTCCAAACATTCATTGGACTTCTGGTTCTGATGTTCCACACTCAGGGGAGAGAAACTGCTCTAAAACAAAGGAGATGAGGACAGTTGGTAGTCTGTGGGAACCTGCAAAAGGGCTCTCACATCCACTAGCGAGGCCTGCTGGGAGCCAGGGTCTCATGGGATAAGTTCCCTAGAGTGCAGATCTGGCTCCTGGTGTTATGTAGAGTAGCCTTGGCCCACTGGATAATGCCACCTGGCCACTGAGCTGTGTCCTGTGGAATGTGGCCATAAAGCCAGAGTGCCTTGGGGGAGGGTTTGGTTAGTAAGGACAACTCCCATCTCTTCTAAGAGATATCTTCCCCACAAATTAGTGGAGTTGCCAGCCAGGATATAAGGCTGTAAGTAACCTTAATGTCCTTCTGCGGCTCTCTAGTTAAACCAAACTGTTTTCTTAAACTGTTACTATTTTGATGATAAAAGCTGGTGACTGCTGAGCTAATTCTACCTGAGATAAAGTGACTATATTTGTCAGCCTATCAGCTGACCCTTTACTTTTAGCCAGTGGATCGGGAAGTTTGAATGAGCTCTTATATGACCCACAAGGCAAAGTGCCTTTCTTTGATGAATGGCATCTTGAATTTGCTCAAACAGTAATTTAACCTGATTATTACTAGTTCCGATGCATGGAAATACCTCTAAAACTTGAAGAGCTCTGAAAACAAAATGTCGATCAGTATATGAGCTAAATGAATCTTTCATTAGATACTGAAAAACTATTGCAGCAGCTTACAGCTCAACTATGTGAGCTGAAGCTGGATCTGTCTGTACTACTACAATAAATAACATAAGCTGCTATTCCATCAGAATAACCATCAGTAAAAACTGACATAGAATTTTTTAACAGGGTTACTCCTTACAATTTTAGGGAATACAAAAGGATGTATTACTACAAATTGTAATGTCTATAAACTGATTACCAATTTTTTCCAAAAACTGAGCAAAAGCTAATGGACCAGAAATTATAATTATTTAAAGCTTGAAAACTTAGGCCTTACATCTATACAGAGGAAGGAAACTTCTAATGATAAAAGAAAATTAACTCCTTAAGTCAGGAGTGCCAGGGCTGGCCCCTGAGCCCACTCTCAGAAAAGGGGAGGTAACCTCTTACCATCTAAGTAAACATTCCTTTGCCTGTGAATTGCTGGTTGTAAAGATTTAGAAATAAGCATTAACTTACTATTTGGTATATGGAACGTGTATTACGCTTGGTTCTCTGGCACAATAACTCTTAGGCAGCATTTAGTACCCTACAAGCTACTGCTTTAAAATAAGGATTTAACACTTTGGCTGGAGGAACAGCTAACAATGGTCCCCTTTGCCATAAGACAGAAAGAATTTGGACTATGCTGTGTGGGAAGTACATAAGCCTTGCATGGTTTTGCATACTCAATATAGCATATCTGCTGATGATGTATTGTATTCTCCGATTGTAAGAGAACTTGTCTACTCTCTTCATTTAGCTGTCTAGGTGAATTGGGATCACTACCTCCTTTCAGAATACTTAAAGGTTTGAAATCACCAGTAGGTGTCTTTTTAAAAAGGATGTAGCCATTGGAATGTTTCCTAGTAACTTTTGAAAATCATGCAATGATCATAAGCTATCTTTTCTAGTCATTGAGGCCTAATTTCTTCAGGATGTAACAAAAGTCCCAAATACTTTGGAAAACTTTCTACTTTGACCTGTAAAGCTTTCATTAGCATTTTCACTGACACCTTTCTAGGTGGGGGGTGGGAGGTCTAACAGAGCTTGCAGTCCCCTGAGGCTTTTTCTCAATTGTTGACGATGTCTCATTTGCATTTTCGCTGACACCTCTCCAGGTGGTGCTAACACTTTCCTGAGGACTCCTTTCAATAGCTTTTCTCAAATCTTACATTAACCTCCATCCTTTCAATTTCTTTTTTAACCATCAAAATTTAGGAAGACTTTTGTATTCTCTCCTCTGATAAACTCTTTGAGACATCTGTACAGATTTCTCTGGCTTTCAGGCCATTTCCTATTGTTTCACTCTGCATGACAGTCATGGGAGATGCAGATCTCCAACCCTTTCAATTAAGACATGACCTGATGTCTCTCTCTCTGTATTATGTTTTGTTTTGATTTTTTTATGTCCCAAGCAATTTAAGTAGTACCTATTGTTGGGATCCACACATTTACACATTCACAATTACACTTCGTACACTCAGACACTCCCATGTGTGGCCACACCATACATACAGAGCATGCATACATATTTTAGCTCTCTCTTTCTTTAGACCAAGATTAGTTTGTTGAAATAAACCATCCTTATTGAAATCTCTTGTAATGCGGCTGTTATACACAACCCTTAAATTATGAGCAGGCAAAATCTTAACAATTTTCAATAAATTCACCTGTTTCTGACCGGCTGCATTAATTTTTCCATACACTTGGCTGGGAGTTAGCCACCACAGTTCTAAGGCTTAGGGCCTGTAGGTCCTGTTCTTTAAGTAGTCTATTAAGATCCTCAGCCACCTTTTCCCATGTCAGGGGTTGAATTACCTAAGGACAATTTTTAGAAAGGAAAGAA
This sequence comes from Phodopus roborovskii, assembly GCF_943737965.1. NCBI lineage: Eukaryota > Metazoa > Chordata > Mammalia > Rodentia > Cricetidae > Phodopus > Phodopus roborovskii. The sequence continues at coordinate 31,917 of NW_026125604.1, forward strand.
AAGAAACTTACTAACTCTTTATATGAAGCTCTAATTCCTCTTTCTCGAAAGGAAGACTTGAAGTTCCTAATGAACTTAACTTCCTTGGACAAGGATTAACCCATTATTATGGAACGGAACGGCGGGGGGGAGGGGGGTGTCGTTCAGAAGTCACCAGGAATTCAGTGTGCTCATAAGCAGTGAGGACAGATTCCAATTTCTCACCTTGCTGCAGCTCACAGGTCTGCAGGTCTGGCCCTCTTCTAGGTGTGTGCTACAGACTTTCTTCAGGGATAGGGGACACTGTTCGGTAAAAACCCTCCCTGGAGCATCACCTTGGATGCCACTTGCCCCCAAGAGCAGGGCCTAGTTATTCGTGGGTTGAGGTGGGCTAGAACTTGAAAATAATGGGAGAGAAAGAAGGAAGGAGACCAAGCAATCTTTGTGAAGGTCTCACTTTATTAGGCACCACGAGGGGTTTTTTAAAGCAAAGCAGGGAGGAAATGGGGAGGGGTAGCTGTGCTGACCCTGGGGCTATGGTAATGTCCCAGGCCATAAACATCAGACCATAAATGTCTGCTTAATTCAGTTCCTGGTGTCTGGTTCATCTCAGTTCCTGGGTTGAGTGGAACAGACTGCTTGTTTAGCACTTTTCTGTTTTACCAAGATAAGGCTCAATTAGAGTTTTAAGGTGTAAGTCATTCTGCAAGAGGATGTGACTCAAGGCCAGCTCCCAACAGACATCTCAAAATTTACAATATGCCCTAATTCACATAATTCACATTAGCTGTCAACTTGATGGCTGAGTTTTCATCCATTGTGCTTTGGTTACATCTGTATGAGATTATGTTGATCAACATAGGGTGAACCAGGTTAAACTACGCTGCATAAAGAAGGTACTGTGAGCAAGTGAGAGAGCCAGAGATGAGCTGACAACTGCATTCCTCCACAGTTTCTTCCCACTGCCCTGCTTGAGTCGCTGCTGTAATTCTCATTAGGGACAGTGACCTGGAGTGTAAGCTAAGTAAGCCCCTTTCTGGCCTGCATTGTGTTTGGTCAGTGTTTTAGCATAGCAACAGAAGCACACCAGAATGGTAAGATATGATTTTCTTCTTTTCAACTGTGGTGAAGTAAATGTATGTTTTATTGTTTATTTTCATCTCATTTGTTCTTTTTCCAAGTTAGGCTCTTAGCAATACAGTCCTTTCTGGCCTTGAGCTTGTGACTCCCGTCTCAAGGTTCTGAAGGCATGTACTATCCCACTGGTTTGTAATTTTCACTAATTAAATATGAGATGGTTACATTTAAGTTTCTTTATCTATATTTATTTGTTTTGAGGCAGGGTCTTGCTTTGTAGCCAAGACTAGCTTGGAGGTAATAGCAGTCATCTGTCCATGCTTCCAAGGGCTGCAATTATAAACTTGCACTACACATAGCTACCTAAATGTATGGGGCTTTTTTGTAAAAGTAAAAAATGATATATGTTTAGGCTTAAATTTTGTGATGTTCAAAACAATTTTGTTGTTTCTTTAAAGAGTTAATTTTTAAAATTTTTCTGTATAGTTAGGTTTTTCATTCAAAACTTCCTAAAAATTTGAGAAGCCCATGCATGACATTAGACACTGTGATCTCAAAACTGGGGTGGATAAAAGAGGGTTGAATGTTAGATACTAGGCAAGGCCTAATCTACAAAAGTATCTTTTCTTTTTCTGTTCCCCCATCTGCTCCTCAAAGGGAAAAGGCTTATTTTCAATAGTCTACTAACTCTGACAAACCAAGCTGAGAAAGCAGTAAGGCACTCCATCGTGTATCAAGAGTGATCAAATTATCCCACCACAGGGAGTGGCCTCGAAAAAGCCAGTTCATGCACCTGCAATGGGTCCTGATTTCACTGACAGGGGCCCCTCAACATATCAGTCACATAAGTGTCACCCACATTCAGTGGGTCCAGTTTGGTGCCATGAATTTTCCATAGCTCTCAGTCCATAGTCTGTGATCATATGAGTGACAGGAGGAGGAACTGTACCTTTTACTTTTTTTTTATTTTTATTTTTATTTTTTTTTTAGAGTTGGCTTTTCACTCTTAGATGAAGTATGACTCTATGGGTCACACAATTGAGGTTTCTTACCTTCAAGGTGTTGCACAGTGTTATTAGTCAACTTCCTGTTGCCGCTCTCTTAAGCTTTTAGGACTATAACTTCCAGAACCATCGCTGCTACATGCTGCCATAATGATGATTAATTGAACCTCTGAAGTTTGAACTGAGACTCCTCAATTAAATGATTTTATTATTTATTCTTGTTTTGTTTTTAAACGTTGTCAGGGCCCATGTTGTCTCTTCACAACAATACAAACCTCACAAAGACAGAAGTTACTACCAGGGCCTGGGGTATTTCTGTGACAGGCTGGGCCTATGATACAATTCCTCAGATGTGTTCTCAGTAGTGTTGTTCTGCAAGCTTTACTCTCCCTTTATGCCTCTTCATAGTGATTTCTTTCTCAGGGCTATAAGCAATTTGAAGAGCCAAGAAGTGGTGCATGTTTCACTCCCATTCATTTCCCTCTAAAATGACTAGTTGAATACAGCATGGAGACCATGTCATGATGTAAGTGTGAGAAGCACCAGGATTTTATAACTCTATTGGAAAAGAAGAAGACGTTTCTAATGTGGGTAACACACTTACTCTTCCACACATGTATGGGTTATTTTAGGATGCAATGACCTATGATGATATACACATCAATTTAACTCAGGAAGAGTGGGCTTTGCTGAATACTCCCCACGAAACAGTTTACAAGTATGTGATGCTGCACACTTACAGAAATCTCACTGCTAAAGATAAGATTGCATTTTCCATCTTGTTTGAAAATAAGGGGACAGGTTTCCTTGCTCATTGATACTATTGTCTAATTTCAATTGAGTAAAGACAAAATTAGTTCTTAGAATTTTTTAATATATTAACTTACATTTTGTACTATTTCGATTAATAAATCATATATATTCTGGTCTTATATTTCAGGCTACATTTGGGAAGACTTTCCTATTGAAGAACATTGTCAACATTCTAGAAAAAAATGAATGGAAATACATTAATTTATACAAAATAACCTCTGAAACAATTTTAATTTTTCATGCAACTTTTACATAAAAACAACAGTGTAAATAAGCACAGCTTAAACTTTACTAATTTTTCTTAATTTGTCACAAACAAGTACCTCAATGTCACATAGCTATTCTGTGTTTTCAAGGAATTCCTGTGCAAAAAAGACAAGGATACAATGACTAAACACATACCACTGTTTGAATTAGAGCCCCATGAAAGATATGCTGTTTTTTGCAAGACCTAGTTTCTCTGTATAGCAGTGCCTGTCCCTGGAATTTATTCCGTAGACCAGCTGGCCTTGAACTCAAACATTTACATGCCTCTGCCTCCTGAGGGCTGGGATTAAAGTTTCACCTTTGGGAAACATAAAACCATTTGGGATACATGAGGAATAGTTATTACAAATCGCGGAGGCTCTGAATAATCATATCAGGGTAAATTGAGTGGCACTGGTCTTTCTGCAGTGAAAACAAGAGGTACGGATGTTGCTGCCTTACTTGAGACAGCAGGCATACAGGCATTTAAGGGGCTTGGATAGGAAACTAAGTAGGTATAAGCATCTGCACCTCCATGATATATGCCTGAAGACATGAACTCAATCATCAGAACACATCAATGGGAGATATGTCTTATGGCATCTGCATTCCTCAAATGCACATCCTGAGCAAACATAATGATAAATAGTAAGAATAATATTTAGTCATTCTTACTGGGGTAGCGCAGGCTCTTCCTGATTTTGATTATTTAGAGCTCTTTCTGCAAAATTTGAGTTTATGTGAGTTTTGACATCCTAGGTAGTTTTGTTGTGTTGTCTTTTGTTTTATTCCCATTGGCTCCAGACCTTTACCAACCATTTTCTCTATCACAGGAAATTCTGGATAGGATTATTACTGAAGAGGAGGGAAGCCTCTTGAGACAGCTTATCAAAAGCATATATGATGCAATCTTGGCATTGTGCTGACCTTGCCCCCAAACTATGGGCAGGACATGCATGCCCAACATGGCCACATCATGGATACCTCTTCTCTCCCTCTTCTGTGCTCTGTGTTGGCTAACTTTTTTCACCACCCTTCTTTTCCCTCCAACAATGAACTCCAGGTGGCCTCATTGAGTTTCTTGTTTGTGTTTCATTGCTAACTGCTGTAGCAAATGAACAACAATATCCATCTTTCAGGAAGAATTGAGTACCCTTTGTAGTGAGTTTATAAGTGAAACCAGATTTCAGGTGTGTCAGTTCATAGTGCTTGGGAGCTGGTGGGTATCTAAGACAGAGGAATATGTTGTCAGTTTAGCAATGCAAATGGAAATCATTCTAGTTGGAGGAGGGATATATATGACAAATGTGGAAGGCAGTTAACCTATTCACCCTGCTTACAATATTTCTGTTTTACAGAGCATAATAATATTTTAACATTAGAGAAATGGGAGGCATTGATGTTTATTTGAAAGAGGGGGTATGGAAACATTGAATAAATGGATTAATTTGTAAAGTACTTCACTCAAAGCCATGAAAACCTCAATTCAATCCTCACAATTCTTGCAAATTAAGCCAGATTGCCGGGTTGTGGTTTATACCTTTAGCACCAGTACTTTGGAGGCAGAGGCAGAAAGATCTCCATAGGCCAGCCTGTTCTACAGAGTAAGTTTCAAGACAGCCAGGGCATCACATAGGAACCTTGTCTGGAGTGAAAAAAAAAAAAAAATTGGTTGCATATACTTCTAACTTCAACATTGAGAGGCAGAGATAGGTGGAATGAGAAACTTCATCTCCAAAATGCCCAAAAAGAAGACAGCAGCTGAAGATAGGTTGAGCAGTTGTGAGCATTTTCTGCTCTTGCATAGGAGCAGGTTTCAGTTTCCAGCCCATGTGGTGACCTACAACTGTCCTGAACTGCTATTCCAGGGAATCCAGCACCGACTTGTGACTTCAGTGGTCACCGGGTTCACAAGCATCACACTTAAATACATGTAGGAAAGAATCTCATAGTCTTGTAAGTTAGTCTTTATATCAAAAAACAAGGTAGACAGTATCACCCCAAACTTGATTTCTGTCCTCCATTCATTCTTCATATATATATATATATATATATATATATATATATATATATATATATGTCTGTGCTACCATCCACTGCCACAGAATAAAGTGGGTACGTAAGAGCCAAGTATATGTAGTGATACAAATAGTTATTACCAGACAAACTTTAAACTTTGTGGCTCTTTTAATGATCAAAGCTGTACACCACTCAGCCATCCAGAATGGTTCTGAAAATATGGGACACCCAGGAAGAGTTGAATGATAATGATGAGGTATCTCCTGTTCCAATTACTATTAAAGTAAAAGCCTACCACCCATGTCTGTAGATGGAGTAAGACTAGCAGTCAGACTGCCTTTCAAAGGTAAGGATATTTGATCCCTGGATGTGAAGAACATTCAAGAAGACCATGACATTAGAGCATTTTCCTTAAGTTAATATAAATGATGTAAATTTGCCACGTAAAAAAGACTTTTTTTTTTCTTAAACACTCCATTTTACTCATGTGAATTTAGGCACATGAGAACCTTTGGAGTATACTATTTGATCTGTTTTCCCTGAATATAAGGCAATTTTTAAACAATGATAAGTGAAACTATATTTTTACAATATACAGCTAGTACTCACTCTACTGCCTTCTTTATCCACTAGGAAACGAGCAGGATCTACTGTATTCATAGTAATTGGCAAAGAGGTGATCATGGGAATATTAGTGTAAGTATTGTGTAATTTGAGTACTGTATTAAAAGTGAAAAACTGGCTGCATCTATACTTGCAATATAGATTCTGCTGAGTACATATTGCTTTTGTCCCATTTGTGAGGATGGAATTTCATTAAGATTGTTGTTAACTTGGAGCAGGGCAATAATTCAGGGGTATTTTACTACAGTATAAATTGGAGCAATCTGTATTTACTACCAAAGATATTACATGCATGAATTGTAAAAGGAAGTTGAACATGGTGACTGTTACCTGTAATTGTAGCACCTGAAAATGAGGTTGGAGTATCAGGACCCTGAGGTATTTCTTTGCCACATAGTACAAGTCAAGCAAGAAACGAAGTCATAATTGTTCTTTCTTGCTAGAAGTATTAGGTGATCCTTTTTTCATTATTTTCTGTTCGGCATAACCTACATTTTTGCCAGTTTATCTCTGTGTAATAGCCCTGCCCATCTTAGAACTTATTTTGTAATCAAGGGTGGCCTCCAACTCACAGATAACCACTGCTCTTCTGCCTCCCAAGTGCTAGAATTAAAAGGTATGCCAACAGCCCAGGCTTAAACTGCCTTTTATGTAAATTTAACCATTTGGCATTCCTATTATTTTGTAGTTCCATTACCATCCTTGCACCTTACTATAGTCATATCTGGTTTCATGAAAAAAGAAAGAGACAAGTCTCCATTAACTAGAAAAGAATTGGACACTCAAGTAGAATTTCTCAAAAAATGTAAAAAAAAAAGAGAGAAATCAGGAACATAAACTACTCTTATAACAATATGAGGAACTCTGTAAACCTCTTCATATGCCTGTGTATGATGTGGATATCACCTCTGACCCCACCATAGAGAAGCTGAACCTGTTCTAACAACATGTGGCAACTTGGAGGCAAACAAAGGTATGCTGCTGCATTCATTCCCCCATAAAATTTCATTGGACTTTTATGTATCTCATAATAATTTTATTTATATTAAGACTTTAGGAATTAACAGTTTGTCAACATTAATAAACAAATCATATTGTATATGAAAAAGTTGGAACTAACTTCTGATTCAAGGTTTGAAAAAGATGTAGTGTGTGAATTTCAAAGTGTATTTTCTTTGTCATTGCAGAGTATTTTGGCACTACATACGTCGCTTTTACAGGTAATATGTGCTCAGATTATGCAGTATCAATTCACTTGTATTTATCAATTTGAAAAACCTGACAGCTTTTGCCTTAATTCTAAATAAGGAGCCAGTGTGTATTAAGGGAGGCAGAGGTAGGCATCACTTCAGTTTTAGGCCAGCCTTGTATACAGAGTGAGTTTGGGGACAGGCATGGCTACACAGCGAAACCCTTTCTCGAGTAAACAAACAGAAAGGGCACAGTACAGGGACAGAAAAGTTGAAGACAACCAACCATAATACAATATGGAATATATCTGTTTGTTTAGTGTGTTTGTGTGTGTGTGTGTGTGTGTGTGTGTGTGTGTGTGTGTGTGTTACAGGGAGAGAGAGAGAAGCAGAGAGAGACAGAGACAGAGTAAGAGAGAGATCATGTGTCAAAGTCAATTCAATTCCAAGTGTCCATCTTATTTATCACGTTCTCATTTATGAAGGTAGACTTTACTGCCACTGAGACTTAACAGATCTCTCTTACCTTTCCAGTGCTAATATGTAGTTGGACTTTCTTGTCAGATTTTGTTGGAACAATCTGTCCCCAAATGATGACACAAACATTTCTAAATTATGAAAGATTGGCCTTTAACTTAACCTTGTTCCCAACGATTTCCTATAACTTAACATATGTCTATTGGTCTATTGTCTATTATTCTGTATTCGCAGCTCCCTCCCTGTCTTCCTGGCATGGGTCCAGGCCTAGATTCATTCCCCTGAGTTTTTCTCTCAGCCTAGCAGTCCTGCCTAACCATTCCTTTTGAGCTATTGGCCATTTAGCTTTTTATTAAACCAATTAAGTGCCTTAGGCAGGCAAGGAAAAAAGCACCATATTTTCACATAATGATCAAATGTCCCACAAGTTTAGTTTTTAATCATCCCCTTCTAGATTCAGCATTTTGCTTGATCTCAGGTCCTTAGTGTTTGTACTTTATTGACTGAGATACCTACTCAGCCCCTATTTTGCTTTTTTTGGTGATAGAGGCTGAACTTAAATCTTGTAGTATCAGGAATTCTAGACCCTAGCCAATGACCCCTAATTATAGCCCATAACTTACTACTTTTTAATTTAGAAACAAAATCTAACTCACCTTTTGTGTGAATAAGAAATGTAATAAAAATTGATGAATGTCTCAGAATGCATATCACTAGCCATTTTAACTAAACTAATGCTTATTTATGTTAACAATATAAAATCTTAATCCTGAGATGATCATGGTGTTACATGCCTTTGAACCCAGTACCCGGGAGCCAAAAGCATGACTCTCAATGAATTCCAGGCCAGTCACAGATATATAATGAGGCCTGTAGTGAGGTAGTCCTTCTGTAGCACTGACCACGCCCATTGGGGGGTGGAGCGATGGGCGGATGTGACCTGAGGAAGGAGGTCGGAGGGGGCCAGGAAGGTGCTCTCTCTTTCTGGCATGACTTGGACAGGAGAGGATCGGGTTGAATTTCCTGGTGTTCATCTGTCTAGGTTGTAAGTTATTTCTCCCTGAATAAACATCTATTCGGCCTATTTGTTTATCCTGATCCTTATTTACCGCAACAGAGGCCCTTTCCTAAAAACACAACAATGGAAGAGATAGATGATTAAAAGTTCAAGCACACTGACTGTACTTACAGAGGATATGAGTTAATTCCCAACAACCACATGGTAGCTAACAACCATCTACAATGAGATTTGGTGCCCTCTTCTTTTCTACCAGCAGACATTGAAGTAGGATACTACATGTGATAAATAACTTTTAAAAATGAAATAAAACGTCCTACTGGATACTTGAAACCCATCACTGGGCCTCTGATAGATTTCCCTCAGCTAAAGACCGCCAGATACTTACTTGTTAGATCCACATATCCTCTCGGGAACATCCCGAGTCCATGCATACCAGATATATTTTTTTTAATTAATTCATTATTTTTTACATGTAGATCCCTGTTCCCTATATCTCCCTCCATTCCCTCCCTTCCTCTTATCCTCTGTTGCCCCTCACATTCACCCTGACCACCCTCCCCTCCCATTCCCCCCCCCCCCACTCAACACGTAGGGCTATATCATCCAGGTGGGGTCCTGTATTTCTGACAACTCATTTCAAGTGTTGACGAGAACATCTCTTCTATTTCTAGGTTTAGGGAGTATCCCTGGATGGGGGGATGTGTCTGCAAAGTCCCTTTGTGCACCAGGAATACATCCTGGTTCTACTATCTGACCTCCATTATACAGCTCAGACCTTCTAGCTGATACCCATATCAGGGGTCTGAGTCAGTCCCATGCTGGATTCACAGCTATCAGTCTGGGGGCCTATTAGCTCCTCCTTCATCAGGTCAGCTGTCTCAATGTGTTTCTGCAACTTGATCTTGTCCTCTCTCTCTCTCTGCATCTGGGTTCTAGTTAGACTCAGTGTTTAGTTATGGGTGTTTGCTTCTGTTTTCTACAGATACTAGATGAGGACTTCATGTAGTGTATAAGTTAGTTGTTGATCTCACTTTCAGGGAAGGTCATTTATGGAAGCCTTTCCACTGTTGCTCAGATTGTTAGTTGGAGTCAGTCTTGTAGGTCTCTAGATATATCTTTAGGTTCATTTTTCTCTTCAAACCAATTATGGCTTGCTCTTTTATGTTCTCTCCCTCTCTACCATGTTCTACTTTTTTGTGCCTGGGTTACCTCATTCAGGATTGTTTCTCCAAGTACCATCCACTTGCCTGTGCATTTCAAGATTCCATTTTTTTCTGTAGATTAGTAGTCCATTGTGTAGATGTGCCACAACTTCTTTATCCATTCTTCAGTTGAGAGGCATCTGGGTGGCTTCTAGGTTCTTGCTATTACAAATAATGCTGCTATGGATACAATTAAGCACTTGTCTTTGTTGTATGAATGTGGATAATTTGGGAATATGCCTATGAGGGGGATTGCCAGGTCCTGTGGTAAACCAATTCCCATCTTGCTGAGGAACCGCTATAGCTATCTCGAAAATGGCTGTACAAGTTTGCCCTCCCAAAAGCAGTAGAGGAGTGTTCCCCTTTTTACACATCCTCTCCAGCAGTACTCAGGAGCCAAAAGCATGAATCTCGATGAATTCCAGGCCAGTCAAAATTACATAATGAAGCTTTTTCTTAAAACACAATGGAATAGAAAGGTGACTAAAAGTTCAAGCACACTGACTGTACTTACAGAGGATATGAGTTAATTCCCAACAACCACATGGTAGCTCACAACCATCTACAGTGAGATTTGTTGGCCTCTTCTTTTCTACCAGCAGACATTCAAGTAGGATACTACATATGATAAATATCTTTTAAACATGAAATAAAATGTCCTACTGGATACTTGAAACCCATCACTGGGCCTGTGCTTGAGAGAATTCAGCTAAAGGCCGCCAGACCTCTGTTAGATCCAGCAATCCTCTTGGGATCATTCTGAGTCCCTGCATACCAAATTTTTTTTTAATTAATTGATTATTTTTTATGTTATATGTCGATTCCTATCCCTCCCTTCCTTCCCTCCCTCCCATGCACCCTGACCACCCTCCCCTCCCATTCACCCCTACTCCATATATAGGGCTATGCCATCCAGGTGGGGTCATGTATTTCTGACAATGAGAGTTCAGTTTAGGGTATGGTTAGGGTTAGGGTGAGTGTTATGGTTGGTGTTAGCATTAGGGTTGGGTTCCTGAAGCCCAAGAAAGGAGTGAGAGCCCATGCCGAAGTAAATTTCAGATAGGAGAGAGGTTCCCCTTAGCCATCTATGTAATTATTTGGGACCTTTGCTAAGCAATCAGTGGGATAAGAGATGTGGGAAGAAACATTTGAGACACACAGATATAATGTGACCCAGAGCCTCAGGTCAACACCTCTACTAGAGATAATAAAGGAGCAGTGCCCTGCTGACATCTTGCACCTGGGTTTGCCCAGGGATCCAGAGCTCTTGGGGTTTGTACTGCAAAAGGAATGGAGGAAATATGGGTAGGAGCAAGATGTGTAAACTGATGGATTACCTGTGAGGTCTAGACAGAGAGGGAAACTTTGGAAAAACAGGGAGGGCCAGAATCAGGGTTTGGTGAGACAGCAGAACCTGGAGCCCATGAGACAGAAAGGTGGAACTGGAGCCCAGGTCTGATGAAGGCACATGAATTTCCCATCCTGTAGCGATTGTTGCCTCAAGGGATGGAGTCACCTTTGATACATGTGACCTTCCTGGCAGAGGATGAGGAGCTGTAGCTCTGGAGAACCCTGACATGAGCTTGGTCAGCACCCAAAGAGGGATCAGAGGCGAGGAGAAAGTCTCATCCTTTTCTGAGGAAGCAGTGCACAATGCAACGTAGGGCTCCATCCCACACAGCTGCCTGCAGTCTAAGCATAGAGAGGAATGCTGCATGGCAGGCATTATCATTGAACTTCCAGGCCAGGACTGCCTAGTGGAAATTGTACAATGATGTTCTGTGTCTTTCCAGTCCACACACAGAAGCCACTAGCTACAAGTGGCTAAATGATTGTCATAATTAACAGTAAATTCCAGGCTGTTTCTTGACAAAAAATAGGCTTTGCTGCAAGTTTGTGGTGTTGCGGAATACTTGGCAAATGAAATTCCACATGATGATGCTATGCACACTAGTTACTGTAGTGAGGCTACCCTGGACGTAATATCAAAATCCTGGAGACTGTAAGGATGTGGACAGCTTCTGAAAAGGTCAGAGTACTTAGTGTGAGATACATGACCCAGGAAATACAGGAGAAGAGCCATTTTAAAATTTGTAATATCTATCTAAAAATACATAAGAAAAACAATAGCTTCATATACATAGTAGTATCAAAGTTTCAGTTTTACTTTCAAAAATAAATGTGCATGCATTTGTTCCTGAGTGACAGGAGCCTTCAGAACCCAGAAGAGGGTATCAGATCCCCTGTTAAAAGAATTACAGATAGTTGTGAACCACCATGTGGGTGCTAGGAATTGAACCTGGGGTCCTCTAAGTGCACTTAACCACTGAGCCAGATCTTGGTGCCCTAAGCCCTGCAGAGATGCATTTGTTCTGAAAAGTGAATTGTATGTGTTCCATCGGGACTATGGCTGATATGTCCTATTCATCCTTAGAGGTAGGTTTCTCACCTGCAGCAAAATGCTGTGTATTTTTAGACTTCAGAGTTAAAACTCTGTTTTCTAGAACCCATGTATGCAAGGGTCAAATTCCTCAGGGCTGAATTAAAAAAAAAAATCTTCAAAGCTTTCCAAACAAACTAAGGAGTTTGGACTTTATCTTGTGGGGAACTAGAAGCTCTAGAGGGTAGTTAGGTAACAATGGAAATCACCAAGATGAGCAAATGATTGAAAGCTGCATGGCCTTCATATTAATAAGGTAAGAATATAGAATCCGGGATGCACTTAGTGGCCCTCACCCATGCAGTCATGGCCCCCTCTTCTCCTCTTTAGGAAAGTGCATAACATGAACTTTGGTGTTGTCATTGTCATAGATGCTATGAAAGTAAAGTCTGAAGAAAGGGTTCTCCCACAAGCCAGAGTAGGCTCCTCTGAGCACTAAAGCTTGTCTGAAAACTCTGCTTCTGGGACACCAAGCACCCGAAAGAGAAACAAACACCTCAAAGAGCTGAGTTGGCTCTACCGCCCAATCCTCTACAGAGCTCTGAGTAACCAGTTAGGGCATATGGAGGGATTTTGAGAATTTGTTTTATTAAGTACAGTCCTTCCTGAGGACTAAGTTATTATATAAATTATCTAAAGCAGAAGTAAAAGTTAAAAATCATTTCCAGTTATTTGCTACTCTTTACTATCAGCTAAGGTCTTGTGGCCACCCATGTCACTGTACATGCATGGTGAGAATTCAACATGATGGTTTGCCACTAAATGTCTTCTCCCCAACCCAGCCCGGTGATATGTTGGAAGCTCAAAATAGCCTAAAGTTGAGGTATTTGCACAGAAATTAACAAGCAGATGAGAGATTTTTCTGCAAAAAGGTAATATACATCTGTCAGTCTACCATTAATGTTAACACACTGCATCACTCTCTCCATGTAGAGGTCCCCCACGACCACACTCTTTGTAATTGTAGTAGTCCATCACTCAAAGAATCATCTCAGATAAAAGTTACCAAGTTTGGGTTGGTGTGGTGATCTGACTACTTTATTTGCATTTACTTGGACTGGGTGATACTTTATACTACACACACACACACACACACACACACCACAGAGACACAAACACACAGACACACACCACAGACACACAAATGCAGAGATTTTCACTTACTGAGACTCACATATTGGGATGTTTCCCAAGGCAGCTAAGACCAGATGCTGGCCTGGTCCCTGGGGTAAGGACTAAAAGAAGGGCACTGCCACCATTGTACCAACAAATCCCATGGTAACTGTCCTGGGTATCTTTCTGAGGTATCCAGTTCCTAAATGTCACTATGTGGCTAAGAACCCTATAGGAGAACTAATTTGTGATACCCAAAACATAAGTACATAGCTGGAGGCAGCAAGAACTGTTTTATCCAAACTATTCACCACCATGCCATTAGATAGACCCTCTACCAGGACAGCTGGGGCTGGAGATGGCTCATTGGGTAAAAGGTCAGGGACAGTGGCACATGACTATTTCTCCAAATACTGAGGAGAGGGAAAATATGGAGACAGGAGGATCCCTGCAGTGCATTAACCAGCCAGCCTAGCAGAATACTTGAGATCCAGGTTCAGTGAAGGGCAATTTCTAGGCAGTAACTCATTCACTGCTGAGATTAGCTTTGCTAAGGGGTTGACTCCTCAGGAATAGCTTCATGACCTTGGACTTGATAAGGAAGAAGTTGGGCTTTTTGTTGTTGTTTGCATTTTTTTTGTTGTTGTTGTTTTGTTTTTGTTTTTTGAGACAGGATCTCTCTGTAATCACTATGTTAAACCAGACTGGTCTCCTCAAACTCACAGATTCTCCTCTCTCTCAAGTGCTAGAATTAAAGGCATCTACTACTCTCCTGGTAGGTAAAGATTGTGTAAAGTAACACATGAGAAAAAAAAAAAAAAAAAAGGTCATGAAGACAACTTTTTTAAAAAGATTGATAGATTTGTTTGTTTTTAATATTTATTTTTATTTTGTGTGTATATGTCTGTGTGTATATACAAGCACATATAGGTGTCCTCAAAAAAAAAAATAAAAAATAAAAAAAGAAGCCATCAGATCCCTACTACACCTGGAGTTACAGATGGTAGTGAGCTCACCATGTGGATGCTGGAAACTAAACTCTAATCCTTCTGCTTACTTGTTTACTTTTTGAGATAGGGTCTCCAATAACAGGCTAGCCTTGAACTTGCTATGTAGCTGTGTAGCTGAGGATGACCTTGAACCTCTGATCTTCCTGCCTCTACCTCCCAAGTACTGGGATTATAGGTATACACCACCATACATACCCAGTTTATGGAGAGGTAGGAATAGAGCCCAGGGTCTCATGCATGTTAGGCAAGCACTCTAAACACTGAGCTACATACATCTCCAGCACAAATTGAACTTTCTGGAAGTTAAGAATTCACTCCAATAGAAGACACTTAAAATGGGCCAGAAAGCCAACACAGTAAGAAATGAAACTGTTGGTATATAAAGTGGACATAGGGCCTGTAGCTAAAGTAGGGAAACAAATGCAAACCAGTAGAAAAAGATAGCCCAGTAAAAACCAATCAAGGGCTCAGGCAGACATTTCAGAAACCCCAGGCTCTTTTGATGGCCCAGTGAGCAAGTGGAAAGGTTGCAGACTTGTCAGTGGTCAGGGAAATCTACAGGCAAATGGAACTATCTCTGCACAGTCATAAGTCTACACAAAAATTTAAAAACGGAACTGCAGGGCCAGTGAAATGGTAATGGTAAAGGTCACTTGCCTGGCTCTCACAAATTGTCTCTGACTTCCACTCCTTCTGTGGCACCTGCCCCCAATAAATGCTTGTTTAAAACACACACACACACACACACACACACACACACACACACACACACACACACTCACAGAGAGAGAGAGAGAGAGAGAGAGAGAGAGAAAGAGACAGAGAGAATGAGAGAGAGAGAGAGGAACAGCTAGAATGTGCACACTAGTTCTGTTCATAGTAGCCTCAAACTGGAACAAGACAAATATCCATCAGTGATAGGCATGGGGGGAAGCAGACAGGGGTGGGGGGTGGGGGTGGGGGTGGTGGTGGTTAAACCTATAATCTGAAGCTTAAGTAGCCAGAGTGCCTTCTCTGCTGTAATGTGCCTGCTTTCTTTACTGTTTGAAGGTGAAAAGTTCTGGGATAGGTAGTTTAAGCTGGTTGGGGTGGGGGTGGGAGTAGCAGGGATTTGTTTTTGTTTTCTTTTGCAGATGAAACAGTCAGAGGCGTTAAATGACTTGCCCCAAGTCAGAGAGCTTAACCAGTGGTTGAGTGGAGAAACAGACCCAACTTCACTGGTGGAGTCAGGTCCAGCAAAAGCATGACAATCTTAGGTTTCCACCTAGCCTAGGGAATGAGACTCTCTAGCTCCAAGGGCCTCACAGCAGTTGCTCAAAACCTGATTCTGCCACACCACAGGTGAGGAAGAGGCCAAGTAGATGGAGAAGCTTAGGGTCAAACTGAGGGCCTCACAGGTGCTAGGGCAGTGCTCTGCCGCTGAGCCTCCACACTCAAACTCTCTGTGCAAAAGTCATCTCTCCTCTGGAGCGCCCTGGGTTCCTGTCTATCAGGTTCTAGGACTTATCCCTTTAAATTGTTCCTGCATCTCCGATTTAGGTGAACTAGGTGGTGTGTACCAAATGAAACTGCCCCAGTAGATCAAAAGAAGGCAAGAACAAATCATCCCTTAGCATTTAAATGTTCCCGCCATCTGAAAGTCAGCTCTTGCATGAGAGGGCTGTGTTTTCCTGTTGCACAGTGGTGCCTGGTATATAAGTATTGTCATCGATGAATCCATAAGAGGCTGAGGAAATGTGATCCTTTCCCTGTGCTCTGAAGTCCACACCTGGTGCCAAGGAGGGGCGCCTTTCCTGCAGAGGCTCGGCGGGGTGGGGCTTGCCATTACCAGCTTCTGGACCTCGCCCCTCTGGCGCTTGTTAATGAGATGATTAGCAATTAAAAGGCAGGCGAGCGGAGGCCAGAGACCAGGACCTGACCTCGAGCCAGCTCGGGACGAGGAGAAGGCACAGCCTCAGTGGGGCTGCAGTTCGTGTTTGCTTGCATCTCCTATGCCGTGGGCTTACGTGTGGACAACGTGTGGCACTTCCCCTACCTGTGCCAGATGTACGGCGGAGGTGAGTGCCCACTAGCAGGACATGGGAGGTGCCTGGAAGCTGGTGGTGGCGGCTTTCTGTCCAGAGCACCCCAGCTCAGGAAAGAAAGTGCTTGGTCCCAGGGGCTTCAAGGGCAAGAGGTACTTAGGACAGTCCAGAACCCAAGGCGCAGGGACTTTCACCCTAAGACACTGAGCCTAGGGGTTCTGAGCAGGAGCTGCAGCTCCAGAAGGTGCCTGGCAGCAGCAGGGAACCTGCTGTCCCAGTGTGGCAGGACAGGCGCCTCACCCTCTACTGAGGTGTAAAAGTGAGCGACCCACAGATCGGAAATTTAAGTCCCCTACCACAAGTTGAAACACAAATCAAAAGGGTCGTGAGTTGCTTCTTTACTTTTTATTAATAAAGAAAAAGATTGGTTTGTGGTTGTGGAGACTTGATTTGGGTTTGCAATTATAGAAGGCAGGAAAAACAAATAATCCCAGGCATGGATACTTTGTTTCTTGGTCCTGAGGTTGTTTTGTTTTTACAATGTTTTCTCTGACAGGGAGTCCAAGGGGTGAGGGGTAGAACAGACAGCTGCAAACTCACCATGCATTCCTGTTAGTGGAACAAAGAGCAGGGAACTCCTGGGACTCAGACCCTGACCTTCCTAAGGCCAAGTACCTTTCTGAAGCCAGTATGGCATGAAGGAAGTAAGTCTCAGCATGTATTAAAAAAAAAAAAAAAAAAAAAAAATTCCTCTCCAACTCCATTTTTCTAAAGCCTTGTCTAAAGGACAAGTCAGCGTTCTGAGGCAGAAAATAACGTGTTCACTGTCTTTGAATAAGATCAAAATGTTAAAAACATTCCAAGCCCTTCAGAAAAGGGGGTTGGTTCAATAAATTGTGGAACGTTCACCTAATGGTGCCCTTGACAGCCTTAGAGGTAAAGTTTTAATAAGATTTCCTCTTAACATTTTATCATCTATTAAGTGGAAAGAAAGGAAGTCAGATTCAAAACTGGTAACATTTTAAAGCAGTTGTGCTTAAAAGCATGCATGGAAAGGAGAACTAAAAAAAGTATTCTAAAGCGTTTCAGTTGCCTGGTGGTTCTTGTTTACCTAATAGCATGTGTGTGTGCACCTGGGGGAATTAATCAGCACTTCTTTCTCACCCTCAGAACTGTGAAAGATGCTAAACTGGAGTATGACAAAACTTAACCTGTTTAAGAAAAATCTAACCCTCCCCTCCTCCTGTTAATCTAGCCAGACCAAAATCAAGTCAAGAAAAGGTTAAGCTATAGATTTTTAAAAAGTTCATTCTTAATTCTCTGTCTCCTTTATTATAATTTAAAGTGATCAAATATGGCGTATATAGAGGACATATGCCACTGCATGCTTCTAAAGCTTCATAACTGGCTTTGGAGAGAATTATTTTCTCTTTTAGTCTGATTCACTTCTCATGTAGCCCTGGGCCCTGTAAATCTAAGTATTTTTGATTTTTATATTTTCTTACTCTCTGTTGTTGACTGTGGCCTTCTCTTGTGGCTCACTCTTTAGTTGTAACAGGATTTTCTTTAAACTCGGTAGGGATATGGAAGAGTGTTGTCTCTCCCTCCATCTTTGTTCTTGGGGATTGGGTTTTGACTTAGGAACATGCTTTCTCTCATTCACCTAACTCTGTCAGCTAATTTCCTTTGTGAATGTCTTTGCATATCTTCTGTTACATTGCTATTGTAAATAGTGTCTTTCTCCTTATTTCTACCATTGTTTATGTTGGTTGCAGAAGACACATAAACATTTTTGTATGTTAGTCTTCTACCTTGAAATCTTGATGCATTTCCTCATGAATTCTCACAACTACAGATTGCTTCTGTTTTCTCTATAAACTATCCTGTAACCTGCAGATATGATTTGGCACATTTCTTTTCAGTGTCTGTATTTCAGCCCTTTTTATTGTTGTTTCACTATTATCATTGATTTTATTGGAGTCTCAAGCACAATTGTTTTCCTGTACTTTGAACACAGTGAAATTCCAAGTGTTAGGTGAACACTCTGACTAGTTCTTAGATTTACTATAAAGACTTTTTCAGACAGCTTTCAGAGAATACTTTCAAGGCCAGGATAAAGTTTCCATGGCCCTCGCTTATTGGTGAGGTTAGGGAGTAGTTGGTTGGTTTGGGTTTTTTTTGTTTTCTGGGTTTACCATTCTAAGTCAGTCCACGGAGAGATACAACACTTTCCTCCCATTGCTTGTTGTTCTATTTAGGGTTATAATTGCTATGACGAAAGGCCATGACCCGAAGCAAGTTGGAGAAGAAAGGGTCTATTTGGGTTACACCTCCATCAGGAACTCAAGGTAGATTCCTGTAGATAAGAACTGATGTAGAGGCCACGGAGGGGTGCTGCTTACTGGCTTGCTCGTGGCATGTTCAGCCTACGTTCTTATAGAACTCAGCACCACCAGGCCAAGGATGGCACCAACCACAATGGGCTGCTCCCCTCCCCATCACTAATTAAGAAAATGCCCTGCAGCTTATGGAAGCATCTTCTCAGTTGTGGTCCCCTCCGTTCAGGTAACTCTAGTTTGTGTTAAGTTGACATAAAACTAA
The DNA here is from genome assembly GCF_943737965.1 of Phodopus roborovskii. Lineage (NCBI taxonomy): Eukaryota > Metazoa > Chordata > Mammalia > Rodentia > Cricetidae > Phodopus > Phodopus roborovskii. The sequence continues at coordinate 50,757 of NW_026125604.1, forward strand.
CCAGCACCGTTGTAAAGCTCTGAACCCTGCCTACAGGATCTATAGCCTGACCCTGCATTTCTGCACAACTCAGACACCAAGACGCTGGCACTCAGGCTTCGAGATCTAGATCCCACTTGGGCATCTATGGCGCCTGTTCTAAGCTTTGGCATCCATTCATTTCCCTTCTTTTGGTTATGACAGTTAGTTTTTCCTCGCTTGTTTTTGAGATTGGCTTTATGTCCAAGATGTTATAATTACTGATTTTATTTTATTTTATTTTTTTTAAGAATTACTTTCTTTCCCCTGCTCCTGCTATTCTCTCTCTCATTTCCTTTCTACTATATATACTCTACTGTTTGAAATTTGGACTTTCATATCTCCTTCCTGAAATCTCTTAATATTTAACTTAACACAGGTTAATGTTAGAGAGTATTCAATGACTTCCCTTTCAAACAGTGTAAGAATTTTAGATCACTTTCTCCTGTCTTTCCTGTCTTTACTTTTTTAAAGACAGAAGAATGATATTGAAATCCTGATCTTCCCACCTCTGCCTCCCAAGTGCTGGGATGATGGGCGTGTGTCAGACCTGGTTCCTCTCTTCCATTTTAAACATTATTTAACAAATGTTGCCAGTCCTTTACCCCATGTGGAGTATGGCTGTGGACCCCAGTGCACTGGAATATAAAAACCTCATGCTTTTGCAATCAATACCGCTTCTCCTGAGTGAATGGGGGGGGGGCACCTTTCCTGAGTCGGGGCGTGAGGGTTCGAGCCCTCCATGGATCTTTCATTTGGTGTGTTGGCCGGGAATAGCTCTGAAACCACGACCACCCATCTCACCCGAGAACCCGGACATGGAGGTATGGGGATCCCCTCTGATGTGTGTGTATGTGTGTACTTGTTTGTGTTGGCCGGCGTCTCTGTTCTGAATATGTGTTTTCTGGTATCTGTTTTCTGCCTGTTTGCTGGAGACCCGGGCGGATATAAAAAGCCTGTGGACGGCCACTTGTATGCTTCTGCCTATGGAAACTTCTTACGCGGCCCTCCTGTGCCACATGTGTCTGAATCTGTTAGTTACCTCCTGTGGGGAGGGGAGGCTTCTGGATTCTGGCTCTGGCTCGACAGCAGGTCCAATTTCAATGTCGTGCACCGGCGACATATGTGTCTGAATCACTTCAATACCTCCAGCAGGGAGGCTTCTAGTTTCTGGCTCTGGCTGGTCGGCAGGCTCGAGTTCCGTCACATGTCTGAATCTGTTAATTTCTGTTTAATGCGTTTTTGTTCTGTGAGTCTTTGGTGTAACTCCAGTGTGTGGGGGGGTGCGGCTTCCATCTGCCTGCTGTTTGCTGTAGACTGTCATATTTGTTAGGGAGCGAATGAGTGCGGTCCAAATTATGGCCTTTTAGTCCTGCCAGTTCTAAGATTAGAATTTACCCAGAGAAGACGTGGGGATGAAGGATGGAAAAAATTAGCCTAATTTCCCCCAGACTCTGCCCCTTAGCAGTGAGTAGGCAAAAGGTCATTCTTAACTGTTTAAGACAGAGCAGTTTATGGACAGCACCCGTGAGTGAATGAGAACAGGAAATGAGCTGTGCCACACTACCCAGAAGCCCTAGCGAAAGCAGACTTCCTGGGCAATGCTCGGGCTTAGATAGTTCAATTTGATTCATCCACACTGGATGTTATGAGACGATAGGTTTGTATGGTGCAGCCTTTGTTGTAAGCCTATAAAAGCGGTCTGAAGCCTTTAACAAGTGTTGCCAGTCCTTTATCCCACGTGGAGTATATCTGCAGACCCCAGTGCACTGCAATATGAAAACCTCAGGCTTTTGCATCAAGACAGCTTCTCGTGAATAATTTGGAGAGCCGCCATTCCTGAGTCTGCATGCAAGGCCCTGCGCAGGTCTTTCAATATATAATTTATGATTTATCAAAGCTTGCCCAAGGATTCACAAAGCAGAACCTTCCCAACGCTATAGAGGTCAGGCAATGGTGATACATACCTTTAATCCCAGCGACCATACTAGCTAGCCAGGCAGTGGTGTCACACGCCTTTGGGAAGAATTCTGTGAATTCGAGACCTCCAAGGGATACACTAAAATGAAGCAGTCTAAAAGATTAACAGAGCTCATGCCTATAATCCCAGGTCTAGAGAGGCATATAAAAGCCAGGAACCCAATGTCTCAGGCTGCATTGTGAGACTTAGTCACTAGCCACCCTGAGGTGGCCATTTCTCACAGGGGCTACTTTATTGGTATCTTCAGCATTCCCAGCCATTATGACATCCCCCAAAGAGCTGACTGTTGTTGGTGTTTTCCTGCTCTGAAATCCCTTGGAAAGCAGCTTCTAGAGCTGATGTGGGAACTCACCCTCCACAGCACACCTAGGGATCAATGGCTCTTGTTGACATCCAATGTGTGATTAATCAGAGAGTATCAAACAGATGAGCAGTGACCGTGTGTACCTGGTCTTGTGTGCCTCATCAACAGTACCATTGGCATGGCGTTCACCATGGAGGCTGGGATCTATTTGTTTGACATCTTCAATGACTATGACGCAACTCTGCACTGCTGCTCATCATGCTGGTGGAGATCATAGGTGTGTGCAACGTGCATGGCCTAAAGAGGTTAGGAGACCCCAGATCCTGCCTGCTACAGTGGGCAGAAAAGCTACAGGGTCACATCTATAAGAAAATCATCATTCTTCTGTGGGCATGCCTGTTTTAGATACCAGAACTGGCAGTTTGTCCTCTGCCCTCAGATCTCAGCTATCTCTTGCTTCCTCAGTTTACCTGTATCCAACAGTTTCTTTTTTCTTTCCTTTGCCTTTTTTTTTTCTTCTTTGGCCATTTTGTATCCTGGTGTGTTTCCCTGATGGCGCTACTATATTTGTGGCTTTCTGGGAAGGGACTCAGTCTCCAAGACTAGATTCTGTGATCTTCCTACATCAGAGCTTTTCAAGAATCCTGCCCAGAGTCCAGTTTGAAATATTAGCCCACGGACTTGTCAGAGTTTTACCTTGTTGCCTGGCCAGCAGTGGGATATTTTTTACCTTCCCGGGGATGGGATATATTTCTGGGTCTGATATTACTAATTAGGGCAACCTCCAAGCCTGAGCATTATCATATCATTTGGGGATCTTGGGAAAACTGGACAAGTGCCTGCAATAGGTTTAAGGTTAGGAGATCTGGGTTGAGGTCCAAGCCCTCAGAAGTTCCTTGGTGATCTCAGCCTACATGCTGAGACCCACTAGTGGGGGGTTTGGTTTACCAGTTTTCTGCCAAGCACTAGCAGCAGCAGTAGCAAGGAAACCTAGGGAAACTTAGGTCCTCCAGTCACCCAGCCCTGTTGAGTGAGGTCATATAAGGGGATTCAGAGGTTGTTTGGGTGTGATCTGGGTCAAAGGACTATGACATCCCTTCTTCCTTAGATTATTCTGATGGTTTGGGCTTAGGTAAAAGTCAGACATGACACTCTAAATGGCAGGCTGTCCATTGAGAAACCCTTCCCTCTGTCTCTTGAAGAAGAACTAGGGTCCCATGACATACTGAGCCATTTTCAGTAGGTTAGGTAATCAGAATGGTGCACACCACAGCGCAAGGATTCAGCCTTGAAAATGCTTGGGAACCAAAGAGTAGGATAATAATTCACGGCACTTCCAAAGTGACTTTTTTTCATCCTCTACTCTTATGCACTCCCTCAGCTTATCACATTTTCAAGCCTTTAACGATCAGGTGACCAGTTTCTGGATCACCCAAGGTTAAGAGGTTTAAATGGTCATCTAGAAAAAAATGCCAGGTTTCAGGGAGAAAGGGACTGGGCAGGAAGTGGATTCTTCAGAGTAGAAGTAAGTTAAAAAGAGGCCAGGACCTCGGCTCCCTGGGGTGACAGAAGAAAGGACACAGTTACATCCTGGAAGTGATGGAAAGCAATGTCAAGGATGGAGGTACACAGGAATCTTGCAGTTCTTTTGGTGGTCTAGACAACTCCAAAGAGGAAGCTTTGGCTCGTTCAGGAGGCACCGCCATCTAATAACAGAAGCATCCTTGCTCTGCTTTGGCCAACTAATTCCATAGGGGTTGTGGGGAGTTGGAGGCACAGATGGACAAATAAGATAAAATCACTTTCCTAGATCTAAATTGGCTTGATTCTGTAGTTAGAAAACATACTCGGCAAGACAATCTTCAGCGTGTTCTACCCTCATATGTGCAGGATATCAAAAGACAAGAAAATTATATATACAAAGTGGAAATGAGGGGGCTGGAGAGTTGGCTCACTGGTTCAGAAAACTAGCTGCTTTTCCAGAGGACATGGAAAGCCTTAGGAAGTGATAAGCAAACCTGGAAAGAGTTAAATATTGACTCTGCCATGTTGTGCTACAGAGAGTTATCTGACAACACTAAGCCCTGGCACCCAGGTATGAAAGGGATCGCTGACTACCACCTTGGAGGGTTAATCTGGCCGGGTACATGACCAGAGCCTGGCATGTGATAGAACCTAGGTAAATTGTAGTTTCCTCCCAAACCAATCCACACTACATTTAAATCCACTTCTCACAGGGGCTACTTTATTGGTATCTTTAGCATTCCTAGACACTCAGGCATTATGACATCCCCCAATGAGCAACACCCTGACTGTTGTTGTTTTTGTGCTCTGAAATCCCCTGCAACGCAGCTCCTATAGCTGATGTGGGAACTCTCCCACCACAGAACAACTAGCGATCTGTGGCTCTTGTTGACATCCACTGTGGGATTACTCAGGGAGTCTCAGACCGATGAGCAGTGACCTTGTGTTCCTGGTGTGGTGTACCTCGTCAACTGTGCCTTCTGCATGTTGTTCAACATGGAGGCTGGGCACTACTTGTTTGACATCTTCGATGCCTATGCAGCAACACTGTCCCTGCTGCTTATCATGCTGGTGGAGATCATAGGTGTCTGCTATGTGCATGGCCTAAAGAGGTTAGGAGACCCCAGATCCTGCCTGCTACAGTGACCACATCTCTAAGAAAATCATCTTTCCTCTGTGCGCATGCCTGTTTTAGATACCAGAGCTGCCAGTTTGTCCTCTGCCCTCAGATCTCACACTAGAATGAAACAGTCTAAAAGCTTAACAGAGCTCATGCCTTTAATCCCAGCTCTAGAGAGGTATGTATATAACAGTCAGGAACCCAATGTCTCAGGCTGCCTGTGTTGTGAGATTTAATCTCTACCCACCCTGAGGTTTGCTAGAGACCTTGCAGAGACAGGATACCCCTTTTTGGCCTGAGGTAGATGTAAGAGCTAGTGGCTCAGCTGCTTTGCTTCTCTGACCTTCAGCTTGAAGCTTGAACAGCAATATCTGTCTCTGGGTTTTTATTTTTGGTGTTACAGTTACACACCTCTAAGAGTGCAGCAAAACACGGAGGATATTCCACATCTGAACTATGGGGTTCCACTCTTGTCCCCTCTGACTCACACAGGTATCTTGTGTCATCTGCAGGCTGTCCAGGGCACGGGCCTGGCCTTCATCATCTACACTAAGGCCATTTAAAAACATGGAAGTATCCCAGTTGGGGTCAGTTCTCTACTTCTTCATGTTGCTGATATTGGGTACGGGGAGCTTGCTTGGAAACACAGCAGCCAACCTCACCCCTCTGACGGACAGCAAGGTCATCTCGAGCCACCTGCCCAAGGAGGCCATTTCAGGTGAGGATACCAGGCAGTGGAGACAGGGCATGTGTGGATGGCAAAATCCAAGAAAATCAGTGGAGGGGACTAATTAGGGGCCAATTGCTTCTAAGACAATTCCAGAAGTGCTACAGGGGTGTAGCTGTGCTCCTGCTAGTGTGAATCTCAGCTCCACTTGTGTTAGTTGTTCTAGGAGCTGTGTGCACATGTAATATGCACCACATAGACGCATTGTTAATTTCACCACCTTGCCACCCAGCCCGGATCATGAGAACCCTCCTGTGCCTCTGATGGCTCTATGTCTAGAATAGATAATGTCACATCTGATCATATGTCCTAGTCATCATGTGGGAAGTGTCCTCTTCCCTGTTCCTCACAGCCTGATAGCACTTGAAATATTTTTTTTCTGAAATTGGGTCTCTGTGGTGCACAGTACAAATACACGTAGTTCCCTATCCAGCATTTAATCCTCTGCTGTGGGAGCCTTCCAGTGGCTGACATTGTATGTTGTGGTAGAGGGAAGGTCTAGTATGAATTGAGAGGCACTAAGGAAAGCCTTAGGAAGTGATAAGAAAACCTGGAAAGAGTTACATATTGACTCTGCCATGTTGTGCTACAGAGAGTTATCTGACAACACTAAGCCCTGCCACCCAGGTATGAAAGGGATCGCTGACTACCACCTTGGAGGCTTAATCTGGCCGGGTACATGACCAGAGCCTGGCATGTGATAGCACCTACGTAAATTGTAGTTTCCTCCCAAACAAATCCATACTATATTTAAATCCACTTCTCACAGGGGCTACTTTATTGGTATCTTCAGCATTCCTAGACACTCAGGCATTATGACATCCTCCAATGAGAAACACCCTGACTGTTGTTGTTTTTGTGCTCTGAAGTCCCCTGCAAAGCAGCTCCTATAGCTGATGTGGGAACTCACCCTCCACAGAACAACTAGGGATCTGTGGCTCTTGTTGACATCCACTGTGGGATTACTCAGGGAGTCTCAGACCGATGAGCAGTGACCTTGTGTTCCTGGTGTGGTGTACCTCGTCAACTGTGCCTTCTGCATGTTGTTCAACATGGAGGCTGGGCACTACTTGTTAGACATCTTCGATGCCTATGCAGCAACACTGTCCCTGCTGCTTATCATGCTGGTGGAGATCATAGCTGTCTGCTATGTGCATGGCCTAAAGAGGTTAGGAGACCCCAGATCCTGCCTGCTACAGTGACCACATCTCTAAGAAAATCATCTTTCCTTGTGTGCATGCCTGTTTTAGATACCAGACCTGCCAGTTTGTCCTCTGCCCTCAGATCTCACACTAGAATGAAACATTCTAAAAGCTTAACAGAGCTCATGCCTTTAATCCCAGCTCTAGAGAGGTATGTATATAAAAGTCAGGAACCCAATGTCTCAGGCTGCCTGCGTTGTGAGATTTAATCTCTACCCACCCTGAGGTTTGCTAGAGACCTTGCAGAGACAGGAACACCCCTTTTTGGCCTGAAATAGATGTAAGAGCTAGTGGCTCAGCTGTTTTGCTTCTCTGACCTTCAGCTTGAAGCTTGAACAGCAATATCTGTCTCTGGGTTTTTATTTTTGGTGTTACAGTTACACACCTCTAAGAGTGCAGCAAAACCCGGAGGATATACCACATCTGAACTATGGGGTTCCACTCTTGTCCCCTCTGACTCACACAGGTATCTTGTGTCTTTTAATCATCTGCAGGCTGTCCAGGGCAAGAGCCTGGCCTTCATCATCTACACTAAGGCCATTTAAAAACATGGAAGTATCCCAGTTGGGGTCAGTTCTCTACTTCTTCATGTTGCTGATATTGGGTACGGGGAGCATGCTTGGAAACACAGCAGCCAACCTCACCCCTCTGACGGACAGCAAGGTCATCTCCAGCCACCTGCCCAAGGAGGCCATTTCAGGTGAGGACACGAGGCAGTGGAGACAGGGCATGTGTGTTTGGCAAAATCCAAGAAAATCAGTGGAGGGGACTAATTAGGGGCCAATTGCTTCTAAGACAATTCCAGAAGTGCTGCAGGGGTGTAGCTGTGCTCCTGCTAGTGTGATACACAGCTCCACTTGTGTTAGTTGTTCTAGGAGCTGTATGCACATGTAATATGCACCACAGAGACCCATTTTTAATTCCACCACCTTGCCACCAAGCCCGGATCATGAGAACCCTCCTGTGCCTCTGATGGCTGTATGTCTAGAATAGATAATGTCACGTCTGATCCTATGTCCAAGTCATCATGTGGGAAGTGTCCTCTTCCCTGTTCCTCACAGCCTGATAGCACTTGATATTTTTCTTTTCTGAAATTGTGTCTCTGTGGTTCACAGTACAAATACACTAGCTCCCTATCCAGCACTTAATCCTCTGCTGTGGGAGCCTTCCAGTGGCTGACATTGTATGTTGTGGTAGTGGGAAGGTCTACTATGAATTGAGAGGCACTACAGAAAGCCTTAGGAAGTGATAAGAAAACCTGGAAAGAGTTAAATATTGACTCTGCCATGTTGTGCTACAGAGAGTTATCTGACAACACTAAGCCCTGCCACCCAGGTATGAAAGGGATCGCTGACTACCACCTTGGAGGCTTAATCTGGCCGGGTACATGACCAGAGCCTGGCATGTGATAGCACCTAGTAAATTGTAGTTTCCTCCCAAACCAATCCACACTACATTCAAATCCACTTCTCACAGGGGCTACTTTATTGGTATCTTCAGCATTCCTAGACACTCAGGCATTATGACATCCCCCCAATGAGCAACACCCTGACTGTTGTTGTTTTTGTGCTCTGAAATCCCCTGCAACGCAGCTCCTATAGGTGATGTGGGAACTCTCCCACCCAAGAACAACTAGCGATCTGTGGCTCTTGTTGACATCCACTGTGGGATTACTCAGGGAGTCTCAGACCGATGAGCAGTGACCTTGTGTTCCTGGTGTGGTGTACCTCGTCAACTGTGCCTTCTGCATGTTGTTCAACATGGAGGCTGGGCACTACTTGTTTGACATCTTCGATGCCTATGCAGCAACACTGTCCCTGCTGCTTATCATGCTGGTGGAGATCATAGGTGTCTGCTATGTGCATGGCCTAAAGAGGTTAGGAGACCCCAGATCCTGCCTGCTACAGTGACCACATCTCTAAGAAAATCATCTTTCCTCTGTGCGCATGCCTGTTTTAGATACCAGACCTGCGAGTTTGACCTCTGCCCTCAGATCTCACACTAGAATGAAACAGTCTAAAAGCTTAACAGAGCTCATGCCTTTAATCCCAGCTCTAGAGAGGTATGTATATAAAATCAGGCACCCAATGTCTCAGGCTGCCTGCGTTGTGAGATTTAATCTCTACCCACCCTGAGGTTTGCTAGAGACCTTGCAGAGACAGGAATACCCCTTTTTGGCCTGAGGTAGATGTAAGAGCTAGTGGTTCAGCTGCTTTGCTTCTCTGACCTTCAGCTTGAAGCTTGAACAGCAATATCTGTCTCTGGGTTTTTATTTTTGGTGTTACAGGTACACACCTCTAAGAGTGCAGCAAAACACGGAGGATATTCCACATCTTAACTATGGAGTTCCACTCTTGTCCCCTCTGACTCACACAGGTATCTTGTGTCTTTTAATCATCTGCAGGCTTTCCAGGGCAAGGGCCTGGCCTTCATCATCTACACTAAGGCCATTTAAAAACATGGAAGTATCCCAGTTGGGGTCAGTTCTCTACTTCTTCATGTTGCTGATATTGGGTACGGGGAGCTTGCTTGGAAACACAGCAGCCAACCTCACCCCTCTGACGGACAGCAAGGTCATCTCGAGCCACCTGCCCAAGGAGGCCATTTCAGGTGAGGATACCAGGCAGTGGAGACAGGGAATGTGTGGATGGCAAAATCCAAGAAAATCAGTGGAGGGGACTAATTAGGGGCCAATTGCTTCTAAGACAATTCCAGAAGTGCTGCAGGGGTGTAGCTGTGCTCCTGCTAGTGTGATACTCAGCTCCACTTGTGTTAGTTGTTCTAGGAGCTGTGTGCACATGTAATATGCACCACATAGACGCATTGTTAATTTCACCACCTTGCCACCCAGCCCGGATCATGAGAACCCTCCTGTGCCTCTGATGGCTGTATGTCTAGAATAGATAATGTCACATCTGATCATATGTCCTAGTCATCATGTGGGAAGTGTCCTCTTCCCTGTTCCTCACAGCCTGATAGCACTTGATATTTTTTTTTTCTGAAATTGGGTCTCTGTGGTGCACAGTACAAATACACGTAGTTCCCTATCCAGCATTTAATCCTCTGCTGTGGGAGCCTTCCAGTGGCTGACATTGTATGTTGTGGTAGAGGGAAGGTCTAGTATGAATTGAGAGGCACTACAGAAAGCCTTAGGAAGTGATAAGAAAACCTGGAAAGAGTTACATATTGACTCTGCCATGTTGTGCTACAGAGAGTTATCTGACAACACTAAGCCCTGCCACCCAGGTATGAAAGGGATCGCTGACTACCAACATGGAGGCTTAATCTGGCCGGGTACATGACCAGAGCCTGGCATGTGATAGCACCTACGTAAATTGTAGTTTCCTCCCAAACAAATCCATACTATATTTAAATCCACTTCTCACAGGGGCTACTTTATTGGTATCTTCAACATTCCTAGACACTCAGGCATTATGACATCCTCCAATGAGAAACACCCTGACTGTTGTTGTTTTTGTGCTCTGAAGTCCCCTGCAAAGCAGCTCCTATAGCTGATGTGGGAACTCACCCTCCACAGAACAACTAGGGATCTGTGGCTCTTGTTGACATCCACTGTGGGATTACTCAGGGAGTCTCAGACCGATGAGCAGTGACCTTGTGTTCCTGGTGTGGTGTACCTCGTCAACTGTGCCTTCTGCATGTTGTTCAACATGGAGGCTGGGCACTACTTGTTAGACATCTTCGATGCCTATGCAGCAACACTGTCCCTGCTGCTTATCATGCTGGTGGAGATCATAGCTGTCTGCTATGTGCATGGCCTAAAGAGGTTAGGAGACCCCAGATCCTGCCTGCTACAGTGACCACATCTCTAAGAAAATCATCTTTCCTTGTGTGCATGCCTGTTTTAGATACCAGAGCTGCCAGTTTGTCCTCTGCCCTCAGATCTCACACTAGAATGAAACATTCTAAAAGCTTAACAGAGCTCATGCCTTTAATCCCAGCTCTAGAGAGGTATGTATATAAAAGTCAGGAACCCAATGTCTCAGGCTGCCTGCGTTGTGAGATTTAATCTCTACCCACCCTGAGGTTTGCTAGAGACCTTGCAGAGACAGGAACACCCCTTTTTGGCCTGAAATAGATGTAAGAGCTAGTGGCTCAGCTGTTTTGCTTCTCTGACCTTCAGCTTGAAGCTTGAACAGCAATATCTGTCTCTGGGTTTTTATTTTTGGTGTTACAGTTACACACCTCTAAGAGTGCAGCAAAACACGGAGGATATTCCACATCTTAACTATGGGGTTCCACTCTTGTCCCCTCTGACTCACACAGGTATCTTGTGTCTTTTAATCATCTGCAGGCTGTCCAGGGCAAGAGCCTGGCCTTCATCATCTACACTAAGGCCATTTAAAAACATGGAAGTATCCCAGTTGGGGTCAGTTCTCTACTTCTTCATGTTGCTGATATTGGGTACGGGGAGCATGCTTGGAAACACAGCAGCCAACCTCACCCCTCTGACGGACAGCAAGGTCATCTCCAGCCACCTGCCCAAGGAGGCCATTTCAGGTGAGGACACGAGGCAGTGGAGACAGGGCATGTGTGGATGGCAAAATCCAAGAAAATCAGTGGAGGGGACTAATTAGGGGCCAATTGCTTCTAAGACAATTCCAGAAGTGCTGCAGGGGTGTAGCTGTGCTCCTGCTAGTGTGATACACAGCTCCACTTGTGTTAGTTGTTCTAGGAGCTGTATGCACATGTAATATGCACCACAGAGACCCATTTTTAATTCCACCACCTTGCCACCAAGCCCGGATCATGAGAACCCTCCTGTGCCTCTGATGGCTGTATGTCTAGAATAGATAATGTCACGTCTGATCCTATGTCCAAGTCATCATGTGGGAAGTGTCCTCTTCCCTGTTCCTCACAGCCTGATAGCACTTGATATTTTTCTTTTCTGAAATTGTGTCTCTGTGGTTCACAGTACAAATACACTAGCTCCCTATCCAGCACTTAATCCTCTGCTGTGGGAGCCTTCCAGTGGCTGACATTGTATGTTGTGGTAGTGGGAAGGTCTACTATGAATTGAGAGGCACTACAGAAAGCCTTAGGAAGTGATAAGAAAACCTGGAAAGAGTTAAATATTGACTCTGCCATGTTGTGCTACAGAGAGTTATCTGACAACACTAAGCCCTGCCACCCAGGTATGAAAGGGATCGCTGACTACCACCTTGGAGGCTTAATCTGGCCGGGTACATGACCAGAGCCTGGCATGTGATAGCACCTAGTAAATTGTAGTTTCCTCCCAAACCAATCCACACTACATTCAAATCCACTTCTCACAGGGGCTACTTTATTGGTATCTTCAGCATTCCTAGACACTCAGGCATTATGACATCCCCCCAATGAGCAACACCCTGACTGTTGTTGTTTTTGTGCTCTGAAATCCCCTGCAACGCAGCTCCTATAGCTGATGTGGGAACTCTCCCACCACAGAACAACTAGCGATCTGTGGCTCTTGTTGACATCCACTGTGGGATTACTCAGGGAGTCTCAGACCGATGAGCAGTGACCTTGTGTTCCTGGTGTGGTGTACCTCGTCAACTGTGCCTTCTGCATGTTGTTCAACATGGAGGCTGGGCACTACTTGTTTGACATCTTCGATGCCTATGCAGCAACACTGTCCCTGCTGCTTATCATGCTGGTGGAGATCATAGGTGTCTGCTATGTGCATGGCCTAAAGAGGTTAGGAGACCCCAGATCCTGCCTGCTACAGTGACCACATCTCTAAGAAAATCATCTTTCCTCTGTGCGCATGCCTGTTTTAGATACCAGACCTGCGAGTTTGACCTCTGCCCTCAGATCTCACACTAGAATGAAACAGTCTAAAAGCTTAACAGAGCTCATGCCTTTAATCCCAGCTCTAGAGAGGTATGTATATAAAATCAGGCACCCAATGTCTCAGGCTGCCTGCGTTGTGAGATTTAATCTCTACCCACCCTGAGGTTTGCTAGAGACCTTGCAGAGACAGGAATACCCCTTTTTGGCCTGAGGTAGATGTAAGAGCTAGTGGTTCAGCTGCTTTGCTTCTCTGACCTTCAGCTTGAAGCTTGAACAGCAATATCTGTCTCTGGGTTTTTATTTTTGGTGTTACAGGTACACACCTCTAAGAGTGCAGCAAAACACGGAGGATATTCCACATCTTAACTATGGAGTTCCACTCTTGTCCCCTCTGACTCACACAGGTATCTTGTGTCTTTTAATCATCTGCAGGCTTTCCAGGGCAAGGGCCTGGCCTTCATCATCTACACTAAGGCCATTTAAAAACATGGAAGTATCCCAGTTGGGGTCAGTTCTCTACTTCTTCATGTTGCTGATATTGGGTACGGGGAGCTTGCTTGGAAACACAGCAGCCAACCTCACCCCTCTGACGGACAGCAAGGTCATCTCGAGCCACCTGCCCAAGGAGGCCATTTCAGGTGAGGATACCAGGCAGTGGAGACAGGGAATGTGTGGATGGCAAAATCCAAGAAAATCAGTGGAGGGGACTAATTAGGGGCCAATTGCTTCTAAGACAATTCCAGAAGTGCTGCAGGGGTGTAGCTGTGCTCCTGCTAGTGTGATACTCAGCTCCACTTGTGTTAGTTGTTCTAGGAGCTGTGTGCACATGTAATATGCACCACATAGACGCATTGTTAATTTCACCACCTTGCCACCCAGCCCGGATCATGAGAACCCTCCTGTGCCTCTGATGGCTGTATGTCTAGAATAGATAATGTCACATCTGATCATATGTCCTAGTCATCATGTGGGAAGTGTCCTCTTCCCTGTTCCTCACAGCCTGATAGCACTTGATATTTTTTTTTTCTGAAATTGGGTCTCTGTGGTGCACAGTACAAATACACGTAGTTCCCTATCCAGCATTTAATCCTCTGCTGTGGGAGCCTTCCAGTGGCTGACATTGTATGTTGTGGTAGAGGGAAGGTCTAGTATGAATTGAGAGGCACTACAGAAAGCCTTAGGAAGTGATAAGAAAACCTGGAAAGAGTTACATATTGACTCTGCCATGTTGTGCTACAGAGAGTTATCTGACAACACTAAGCCCTGCCACCCAGGTATGAAAGGGATCGCTGACTACCAACATGGAGGCTTAATCTGGCCGGGTACATGACCAGAGCCTGGCATGTGATAGCACCTACGTAAATTGTAGTTTCCTCCCAAACAAATCCATACTATATTTAAATCCACTTCTCACAGGGGCTACTTTATTGGTATCTTCAACATTCCTAGACACTCAGGCATTATGACATCCTCCAATGAGAAACACCCTGACTGTTGTTGTTTTTGTGCTCTGAAGTCCCCTGCAAAGCAGCTCCTATAGCTGATGTGGGAACTCACCCTCCACAGAACAACTAGGGATCTGTGGCTCTTGTTGACATCCACTGTGGGATTACTCAGGGAGTCTCAGACCGATGAGCAGTGACCTTGTGTTCCTGGTGTGGTGTACCTCGTCAACTGTGCCTTCTGCATGTTGTTCAACATGGAGGCTGGGCACTACTTGTTAGACATCTTCGATGCCTATGCAGCAACACTGTCCCTGCTGCTTATCATGCTGGTGGAGATCATAGCTGTCTGCTATGTGCATGGCCTAAAGAGGTTAGGAGACCCCAGATCCTGCCTGCTACAGTGACCACATCTCTAAGAAAATCATCTTTCCTTGTGTGCATGCCTGTTTTAGATACCAGAGCTGCCAGTTTGTCCTCTGCCCTCAGATCTCACACTAGAATGAAACATTCTAAAAGCTTAACAGAGCTCATGCCTTTAATCCCAGCTCTAGAGAGGTATGTATATAAAAGTCAGGAACCCAATGTCTCAGGCTGCCTGCGTTGTGAGATTTAATCTCTACCCACCCTGAGGTTTGCTAGAGACCTTGCAGAGACAGGAACACCCCTTTTTGGCCTGAAATAGATGTAAGAGCTAGTGGCTCAGCTGTTTTGCTTCTCTGACCTTCAGCTTGAAGCTTGAACAGCAATATCTGTCTCTGGGTTTTTATTTTTGGTGTTACAGTTACACACCTCTAAGAGTGCAGCAAAACACGGAGGATATTCCACATCTTAACTATGGGGTTCCACTCTTGTCCCCTCTGACTCACACAGGTATCTTGTGTCTTTTAATCATCTGCAGGCTGTCCAGGGCAAGAGCCTGGCCTTCATCATCTACACTAAGGCCATTTAAAAACATGGAAGTATCCCAGTTGGGGTCAGTTCTCTACTTCTTCATGTTGCTGATATTGGGTACGGGGAGCATGCTTGGAAACACAGCAGCCAACCTCACCCCTCTGACGGACAGCAAGGTCATCTCCAGCCACCTGCCCAAGGAGGCCATTTCAGGTGAGGACACGAGGCAGTGGAGACAGGGCATGTGTGGATGGCAAAATCCAAGAAAATCAGTGGAGGGGACTAATTAGGGGCCAATTGCTTCTAAGACAATTCCAGAAGTGCTGCAGGGGTGTAGCTGTGCTCCTGCTAGTGTGATACACAGCTCCACTTGTGTTAGTTGTTCTAGGAGCTGTATGCACATGTAATATGCACCACAGAGACCCATTTTTAATTCCACCACCTTGCCACCAAGCCCGGATCATGAGAACCCTCCTGTGCCTCTGATGGCTGTATGTCTAGAATAGATAATGTCACGTCTGATCCTATGTCCAAGTCATCATGTGGGAAGTGTCCTCTTCCCTGTTCCTCACAGCCTGATAGCACTTGATATTTTTCTTTTCTGAAATTGTGTCTCTGTGGTTCACAGTACAAATACACTAGCTCCCTATCCAGCACTTAATCCTCTGCTGTGGGAGCCTTCCAGTGGCTGACATTGTATGTTGTGGTAGTGGGAAGGTCTACTATGAATTGAGAGGCACTACAGAAAGCCTTAGGAAGTGATAAGAAAACCTGGAAAGAGTTAAATATTGACTCTGCCATGTTGTGCTACAGAGAGTTATCTGACAACACTAAGCCCTGCCACCCAGGTATGAAAGGGATCGCTGACTACCACCTTGGAGGCTTAATCTGGCCGGGTACATGACCAGAGCCTGGCATGTGATAGCACCTAGTAAATTGTAGTTTCCTCCCAAACCAATCCACACTACATTCAAATCCACTTCTCACAGGGGCTACTTTATTGGTATCTTCAGCATTCCTAGACACTCAGGCATTATGACATCCCCCCAATGAGCAACACCCTGACTGTTGTTGTTTTTGTGCTCTGAAATCCCCTGCAACGCAGCTCCTATAGCTGATGTGGGAACTCTCCCACCACAGAACAACTAGCGATCTGTGGCTCTTGTTGACATCCACTGTGGGATTACTCAGGGAGTCTCAGACCGATGAGCAGTGACCTTGTGTTCCTGGTGTGGTGTACCTCGTCAACTGTGCCTTCTGCATGTTGTTCAACATGGAGGCTGGGCACTACTTGTTTGACATCTTCGATGCCTATGCAGCAACACTGTCCCTGCTGCTTATCATGCTGGTGGAGATCATAGGTGTCTGCTATGTGCATGGCCTAAAGAGGTTAGGAGACCCCAGATCCTGCCTGCTACAGTGACCACATCTCTAAGAAAATCATCTTTCCTCTGTGCGCATGCCTGTTTTAGATACCAGACCTGCGAGTTTGACCTCTGCCCTCAGATCTCACACTAGAATGAAACAGTCTAAAAGCTTAACAGAGCTCATGCCTTTAATCCCAGCTCTAGAGAGGTATGTATATAAAATCAGGCACCCAATGTCTCAGGCTGCCTGCGTTGTGAGATTTAATCTCTACCCACCCTGAGGTTTGCTAGAGACCTTGCAGAGACAGGAATACCCCTTTTTGGCCTGAGGTAGATGTAAGAGCTAGTGGCTCAGCTGCTTTGCTTCTCTGACCTTCAGCTTGAAGCTTGAACAGCAATATCTGCCTCTGGGTTTTTATTTTTGGTGTTACAGTTACACACCTCTAAGAGTGCAGCAAAACACGGAGGATATTCCACATCTTAACTATGGAGTTCCACTCTTGTCCCCTCTGACTCACACATGTATCTTGTGTCTTTTAGTCATCTGCAGGCTGTCCAGGGCAAGGGCCTGGCCTTCATCATCTACACTAAGGCCATTTAAAAACATGGAAGTATCCCAGCTGGGGTCAGTTCTCTACTTCTTCATGTTGTTGATATTGGGTACGGGGAGCATGCTTGGAAACACAGCAGCCAACCTCACCCCTCTGACGGACAGCAAGGTCATCTCGAGCCACCTGCCCAAGGAGGCCATTTCAGGTGAGGACACCAGGCAGTGGAGACAGGGCATGTGTGGATGGCAAAATCCAAGAAAATCAGTGGAGGGGACTAATTAGGGGCCAATTGCTTCTAAGGCAATTCCAGAAGTGCTGCAGGGGTGTAGCTGTGCTCCTGCTAGTGTGAATCTCTGCTCCACTTGTGTTAGTTGTTCTAGGAGCTGTATGCACATGTAATATGCACCACAGAGACCCATTTTTAATTCCACCACCTTGCCACCAAGCCCGGATCATGAGAACCCTCCTGTGCCTCTGATGGCTGTATGTCTAGAATAGATAATGTCACATCTGATCATATGTCCTAGTCATCATGTGGGAAGTGTCCTCTTCCCTGTTCCTCACAGCCTGATAGCACTTGAAATATTTTTTTTCTGAAATTGGGTCTCTGTTGTCCACACTACAAAAACACGTAGCTCCCTATCCAGCACTTAATCCTCTGCTGTGTGAGCCTTGCAGTGGCTGACATTGTATGTTGTGGTAGTGGGAAGGTCTACTATGAATTGAGAGGCACTAAGGAAAGCCTTAGGAAGTGATAAGAAAACCTGGAAAGAGGTAAATATTAACTCTGCCATGTGGTGCTACAGAGAGTTATCTGACAACACTAAGCCCTGCCACACAGCTATGAATGGGATCGCTGACTACCACCTTGGAGGCTTAATCTGGCCGGGTACATGACCAGAGCCTGGCATGTGATAGCACCTACGTAAATTGTAGTTTCCTCCCAAACAAATCCATACTATATTTAAATCCACTTCTCACAGGGGCTACTTTATTGGTATCTTCAGCATTCCTAGACACTCAGGCATTATGACATCCTCCAATGAGAAACACCCTGACTGTTGTTGTTTTTGTGCTCTGAAGTCCCCTGCAAAGCAGCTCCTATAGCTCATGTGGGAACTCACCCTCCACAGAACAACTAGGGATCTGTGGCTCTTGTTGACATCCACTGTGGGATTACTCAGGGAGTCTCAGACCGATGAGCAGTGACCTTGTGTTCCTGGTGTGGTGTACCTCGTCAACTGTGCCTTCTGCATGTTGTTCAACATGGAGGCTGGGCACTACTTGTTTGACATCTTCGATGCCTATGCAGCAACACTGTCCCTGCTGCTTATCATGCTGGTGGAGATCATAGGTGTCTGCTATGTGCATGGCCTAAAGAGGTTAGGAGACCCCAGATCCTGCCTGCTACAGTGACCACATCTCTAAGAAAATCATCTTTCCTCTGTGCGCATGCCTGTTTTAGATACCAGAGCTGCCAGTTTGTCCTCCGCCCTCAGATCTCACACTAGAATGAAACAGTCTAAAAGCTTAACAGAGCTCATGCCTTTAATCCCAGCTCTAGAGAGGTATGTATATAAAAGTCAGGAACCCAATGTCTCAGGCTGCCTGCGTTGTGAGATTTAATCTCTACCCACCCTGAGGTTTGCTAGAGACCTTGCAGAGACAGGAACACCCCTTTTTGGCCTGAGGTAGATGTAAGAGCTAGTGGCTCAGCTGCTTTGCTTCTCTGACCTTCAGCTTGAAGCTTGAACAGCAATATCTGCCTCTGGGTTTTTATTTTTGGTGTTACAGTTACACACCTCTAAGAGTGCAGCAAAATACGGAGGATATTCCACATCTTAACTATGGAGTTCCACTCTTGTCCCCTCTGACTCACACAGGTATCTTGTGTCTTTTAATCATCTGCAGGCTGTCCAGGGCAAGGGCCTGGCCTTCATCATCTACACTAAGGCCATTTAAAAACATGGAAGTATCCCAGTTGGGGTCAGTTCTCTACTTCTTCATGTTGCTGATATTGGGTACGGGGAGCATGCTTGGAAACACAGCAGCCAACCTCACCCCTCTGACGGACAGCAAGGTCATCTCCAGCCACCTGCCCAAGGAGGCCATTTCAGGTGAGGACACCAGGCAGTGGAGACAGGGCATGTGTGGATGGCAAAATCCAAGAAAATCAGTGGAGGGGACTAATTAGGGGCCAATTGCTTCTAAGACAATTCCAGAAGTGCTGCAGGGGTGTAGCTGTGCTCCTGCTAGTGTGAATCTCTGCTCCACTTGTGTTAGTTGTTCTAGGAGCTGTATGCACATGTAATATGCACCACAGAGACCCATTTTTAATTTCACCACCTTGCCACCAAGCCCGGATCATGAGAACCCTCCTGTGCCTCTGATGGCTGTATGTCTAGAATAGATAATGTCACATCTGATCATATGTCCTAGTCATCATGTGGGAAGTGTCCTCTTCCCTGTTCCTCACAGCCTGATAGCACTTGAAAATTTTTTTTTCTGAAATTGGGTCTCTGTTGTCCACACTACAAAAACACGTAGCTCCCTATTTAGCACTTAATCCTCTGCTGTGTGAGCCTTGCAGTGGCTGACATTGTATGTTGTGGTATTGGGAAGGTCTACTATGAATTGAGAGGCACTAAGGAAAGCCTTAGGAAGTGATAAGAAAACCTGGAAAGAGTTAAATATTAACTCTGCCATGTGGTGCTACAGAGAGTTATCTGACAACACTAAGCCCTGCCACACAGCTATGAATGGGATCGCTGACTACCACCTTGGAGGCTTAATCTGGCCGGGTATATGACCAGAGCCTGGCATGTGATAGTACCTACGTAAATTGTAGTTTCCTCCCAAACAAATCCATACTATATTTAAATCCACTTCTCACATGGGCTACTTTATTGGTATCTTCAGCATTCCTAGACACTCAGGCATTATGACATCCTCCAATGAGAAACACCCTGACTGTTGTTGTTTTTGTGCTCTGAAATCCCCTGCAACGCAGCTCCTATAGCTGATGTGGGAACTCACCCTCCACAGAACAACTAGGGATCTGTGGCTCTTGTTGACATCCACTGTGGGATTACTCAGGGAGTCTCAGACCGATGAGCAGTGACCTTGTGTTCCTGGTGTGGTGTACCTCGTCAACTGTGCCTTCTGCATGTTGTTCAACATGGAGGCTGGGCACTACTTGTTTGACATCTTCGATGCCTATGCAGCAACACTGTCCCTGCTGCTTATCATGCTGGTGGAGATCATAGCTGTCTGCTATGTGCATGGCCTAAAGAGGTTAGGAGACCCCAGATCCTGCCTGCTACAGTGACCACATCTCTAAGAAAATCATCTTTCCTTGTGTGCATGCCTGTTTTAGATACCAGAGCTGCCAGTTTGTCCTCTGCCCTCAGATCTCACACTAGAATGAAACATTCTAAAAGCTTAACAGAGCTCATGCCTTTAATCCCAGCTCTAGAGAGGTATGTATATAAAAGTCAGGAACCCAATGTCTCAGGCTGCCTGCGTTGTGAGATTTAATCTCTACCCACCCTGAGGTTTGCTAGAGACCTTGCAGAGACAGGAACACCCCTTTTTGGCCTGAAATAGATGTAAGAGCTAGTGGCTCAGCTGTTTTGCTTCTCTGACCTTCAGCTTGAAGCTTGAACAGCAATATCTGTCTCTGGGTTTTTATTTTTGGTGTTACAGTTACACACCTCTAAGAGTGCAGCAAAACACGGAGGATATTCCACATCTTAACTATGGGGTTCCACTCTTGTCCCCTCTGACTCACACAGGTATCTTGTGTCTTTTAATCATCTGCAGGCTGTCCAGGGCAAGAGCCTGGCCTTCATCATCTACACTAAGGCCATTTAAAAACATGGAAGTATCCCAGTTGGGGTCAGTTCTCTACTTCTTCATGTTGCTGATATTGGGTACGGGGAGCATGCTTGGAAACACAGCAGCCAACCTCACCCCTCTGACGGACAGCAAGGTCATCTCCAGCCACCTGCCCAAGGAGGCCATTTCAGGTGAGGACACGAGGCAGTGGAGACAGGGCATGTGTGGATGGCAAAATCCAAGAAAATCAGTGGAGGGGACTAATTAGGGGCCAATTGCTTCTAAGACAATTCCAGAAGTGCTGCAGGGGTGTAGCTGTGCTCCTGCTAGTGTGATACACAGCTCCACTTGTGTTAGTTGTTCTAGGAGCTGTATGCACATGTAATATGCACCACAGAGACCCATTTTTAATTCCACCACCTTGCCACCAAGCCCGGATCATGAGAACCCTCCTGTGCCTCTGATGGCTGTATGTCTAGAATAGATAATGTCACGTCTGATCCTATGTCCAAGTCATCATGTGGGAAGTGTCCTCTTCCCTGTTCCTCACAGCCTGATAGCACTTGATATTTTTCTTTTCTGAAATTGTGTCTCTGTGGTTCACAGTACAAATACACTAGCTCCCTATCCAGCACTTAATCCTCTGCTGTGGGAGCCTTCCAGTGGCTGACATTGTATGTTGTGGTAGTGGGAAGGTCTACTATGAATTGAGAGGCACTACAGAAAGCCTTAGGAAGTGATAAGAAAACCTGGAAAGAGTTAAATATTGACTCTGCCATGTTGTGCTACAGAGAGTTATCTGACAACACTAAGCCCTGCCACCCAGGTATGAAAGGGATCGCTGACTACCACCTTGGAGGCTTAATCTGGCCGGGTACATGACCAGAGCCTGGCATGTGATAGCACCTAGTAAATTGTAGTTTCCTCCCAAACCAATCCACACTACATTCAAATCCACTTCTCACAGGGGCTACTTTATTGGTATCTTCAGCATTCCTAGACACTCAGGCATTATGACATCCCCCCAATGAGCAACACCCTGACTGTTGTTGTTTTTGTGCTCTGAAATCCCCTGCAACGCAGCTCCTATAGCTGATGTGGGAACTCTCCCACCACAGAACAACTAGCGATCTGTGGCTCTTGTTGACATCCACTGTGGGATTACTCAGGGAGTCTCAGACCGATGAGCAGTGACCTTGTGTTCCTGGTGTGGTGTACCTCGTCAACTGTGCCTTCTGCATGTTGTTCAACATGGAGGCTGGGCACTACTTGTTTGACATCTTCGATGCCTATGCAGCAACACTGTCCCTGCTGCTTATCATGCTGGTGGAGATCATAGGTGTCTGCTATGTGCATGGCCTAAAGAGGTTAGGAGACCCCAGATCCTGCCTGCTACAGTGACCACATCTCTAAGAAAATCATCTTTCCTCTGTGCGCATGCCTGTTTTAGATACCAGACCTGCGAGTTTGACCTCTGCCCTCAGATCTCACACTAGAATGAAACAGTCTAAAAGCTTAACAGAGCTCATGCCTTTAATCCCAGCTCTAGAGAGGTATGTATATAAAATCAGGCACCCAATGTCTCAGGCTGCCTGCGTTGTGAGATTTAATCTCTACCCACCCTGAGGTTTGCTAGAGACCTTGCAGAGACAGGAATACCCCTTTTTGGCCTGAGGTAGATGTAAGAGCTAGTGGCTCAGCTGCTTTGCTTCTCTGACCTTCAGCTTGAAGCTTGAACAGCAATATCTGCCTCTGGGTTTTTATTTTTGGTGTTACAGTTACACACCTCTAAGAGTGCAGCAAAACACGGAGGATATTCCACATCTTAACTATGGAGTTCCACTCTTGTCCCCTCTGACTCACACATGTATCTTGTGTCTTTTAGTCATCTGCAGGCTGTCCAGGGCAAGGGCCTGGCCTTCATCATCTACACTAAGGCCATTTAAAAACATGGAAGTATCCCAGCTGGGGTCAGTTCTCTACTTCTTCATGTTGTTGATATTGGGTACGGGGAGCATGCTTGGAAACACAGCAGCCAACCTCACCCCTCTGACGGACAGCAAGGTCATCTCGAGCCACCTGCCCAAGGAGGCCATTTCAGGTGAGGACACCAGGCAGTGGAGACAGGGCATGTGTGGATGGCAAAATCCAAGAAAATCAGTGGAGGGGACTAATTAGGGGCCAATTGCTTCTAAGGCAATTCCAGAAGTGCTGCAGGGGTGTAGCTGTGCTCCTGCTAGTGTGAATCTCTGCTCCACTTGTGTTAGTTGTTCTAGGAGCTGTATGCACATGTAATATGCACCACAGAGACCCATTTTTAATTCCACCACCTTGCCACCAAGCCCGGATCATGAGAACCCTCCTGTGCCTCTGATGGCTGTATGTCTAGAATAGATAATGTCACATCTGATCATATGTCCTAGTCATCATGTGGGAAGTGTCCTCTTCCCTGTTCCTCACAGCCTGATAGCACTTGAAATATTTTTTTTCTGAAATTGGGTCTCTGTTGTCCACACTACAAAAACACGTAGCTCCCTATCCAGCACTTAATCCTCTGCTGTGTGAGCCTTGCAGTGGCTGACATTGTATGTTGTGGTATTGGGAAGGTCTACTATGAATTGAGAGGCACTAAGGAAAGCCTTAGGAAGTGATAAGAAAACCTGGAAAGAGGTAAATATTAACTCTGCCATGTGGTGCTACAGAGAGTTATCTGACAACACTAAGCCCTGCCACACAGCTATGAATGGGATCGCTGACTACCACCTTGGAGGCTTAATCTGGCCGGGTACATGACCAGAGCCTGGCATGTGATAGCACCTACGTAAATTGTAGTTTCCTCCCAAACAAATCCATACTATATTTAAATCCACTTCTCACAGGGGCTACTTTATTGGTATCTTCAGCATTCCTAGACACTCAGGCATTATGACATCCTCCAATGAGAAACACCCTGACTGTTGTTGTTTTTGTGCTCTGAAGTCCCCTGCAAAGCAGCTCCTATAGCTCATGTGGGAACTCACCCTCCACAGAACAACTAGGGATCTGTGGCTCTTGTTGACATCCACTGTGGGATTACTCAGGGAGTCTCAGACCGATGAGCAGTGACCTTGTGTTCCTGGTGTGGTGTACCTCGTCAACTGTGCCTTCTGCATGTTGTTCAACATGGAGGCTGGGCACTACTTGTTTGACATCTTCGATGCCTATGCAGCAACACTGTCCCTGCTGCTTATCATGCTGGTGGAGATCATAGGTGTCTGCTATGTGCATGGCCTAAAGAGGTTAGGAGACCCCAGATCCTGCCTGCTACAGTGACCACATCTCTAAGAAAATCATCTTTCCTCTGTGCGCATGCCTGTTTTAGATACCAGAGCTGCCAGTTTGTCCTCCGCCCTCAGATCTCACACTAGAATGAAACAGTCTAAAAGCTTAACAGAGCTCATGCCTTTAATCCCAGCTCTAGAGAGGTATGTATATAAAAGTCAGGAACCCAATGTCTCAGGCTGCCTGCGTTGTGAGATTTAATCTCTACCCACCCTGAGGTTTGCTAGAGACCTTGCAGAGACAGGAACACCCCTTTTTGGCCTGAGGTAGATGTAAGAGCTAGTGGCTCAGCTGCTTTGCTTCTCTGACCTTCAGCTTGAAGCTTGAACAGCAATATCTGCCTCTGGGTTTTTATTTTTGGTGTTACAGTTACACACCTCTAAGAGTGCAGCAAAATACGGAGGATATTCCACATCTTAACTATGGAGTTCCACTCTTGTCCCCTCTGACTCACACAGGTATCTTGTGTCTTTTAATCATCTGCAGGCTGTCCAGGGCAAGGGCCTGGCCTTCATCATCTACACTAAGGCCATTTAAAAACATGGAAGTATCCCAGTTGGGGTCAGTTCTCTACTTCTTCATGTTGCTGATATTGGGTACGGGGAGCATGCTTGGAAACACAGCAGCCAACCTCACCCCTCTGACGGACAGCAAGGTCATCTCCAGCCACCTGCCCAAGGAGGCCATTTCAGGTGAGGACACCAGGCAGTGGAGACAGGGCATGTGTGGATGGCAAAATCCAAGAAAATCAGTGGAGGGGACTAATTAGGGGCCAATTGCTTCTAAGACAATTCCAGAAGTGCTGCAGGGGTGTAGCTGTGCTCCTGCTAGTGTGAATCTCTGCTCCACTTGTGTTAGTTGTTCTAGGAGCTGTATGCACATGTAATATGCACCACAGAGACCCATTTTTAATTTCACCACCTTGCCACCAAGCCCGGATCATGAGAACCCTCCTGTGCCTCTGATGGCTGTATGTCTAGAATAGATAATGTCACATCTGATCATATGTCCTAGTCATCATGTGGGAAGTGTCCTCTTCCCTGTTCCTCACAGCCTGATAGCACTTGAAATATTTTTTTTCTGAAATTGGGTCTCTGTTGTCCACACTACAAAAACACGTAGCTCCCTATTTAGCACTTAATCCTCTGCTGTGTGAGCCTTGCAGTGGCTGACATTGTATGTTGTGGTATTGGGAAGGTCTACTATGAATTGAGAGGCACTAAGGAAAGCCTTAGGAAGTGATAAGAAAACCTGGAAAGAGTTAAATATTAACTCTGCCATGTGGTGCTACAGAGAGTTATCTGACAACACTAAGCCCTGCCACACAGCTATGAATGGGATCGCTGACTACCACCTTGGAGGCTTAATCTGGCCGGGTATATGACCAGAGCCTGGCATGTGATAGTACCTACGTAAATTGTAGTTTCCTCCCAAACAAATCCATACTATATTTAAATCCACTTCTCACACGGGCTACTTTATTGGTATCTTCAGCATTCCTAGACACTCAGGCATTATGACATCCTCCAATGAGAAACACCCTGACTGTTGTTGTTTTTGTGCTCTGAAATCCCCTGCAACGCAGCTCCTATAGCTGATGTGGGAACTCACCCTCCACAGAACAACTAGGGATCTGTGGCTCTTGTTGACATCCACTGTGGGATTACTCAGGGAGTCTCAGACCGATGAGCAGTGACCTTGTGTTCCTGGTGTGGTGTACCTCGTCAACTGTGCCTTCTGCATGTTGTTCAACATGGAGGCTGGGCACTACTTGTTTGACATCTTCGATGCCTATGCAGCAACACTGTCCCTGCTGCTTATCATGCTGGTGGAGATCATAGGTGTCTGCTATGTGCATGGCCTAAAGAGGTTAGGAGACCCCAGATCCTGCCTGCTACAGTGACCACATCTCTAAGAAAATCATCTTTCCTCTGTGCGCATGCCTGTTTTAGATACCAGAGCTGCCAGTTTGTCCTCCGCCCTCAGATCTCACACTAGAATGTAACAGTCTAAAAGCTTAACAGAGCTCATGCCTTTAATCCCAGCTCTAGAGAGGTATGTATATAAAAGTCAGGAACCCAATGTCTCAGGCTGCCTGCGTTGTGAGATTTAATCTCTACCCACCCTGAGGTTTGCTAGAGACCTTGCAGAGACAGGAACACCCCTTTTTGGCCTGAGGTAGATGTAAGAGCTAGTGGCTCAGCTGCTTTGCTTCTCTGACCTTCAGCTTGAAGCTTGAACAGCAATATCTGTCTCTGGGTTTTTATTTTTGGTGTTACTGTTACACAACTCTAAGAGTGCAGCAAAACACGGAGGATATTCCACATCTGAACTATGGAGTTCCACTCTTGTCCCCTCTGACTCACACAGGTATCTGGTGTCTTTTAATCATCTGCAGGCTGTCCAGGGCAAGGGCCTGGCCTTCATCTTCTACACTAAGGCCATTTAAAAACATGGAAGTATCCCAGCTGGGGTCAGTTCTCTACTTCTTCATGTTGTTGATATTGGGTACGGGGAGCATGCCTGGAAACACAGCAGCCAACCTCACCCCTCTGACGGACAGCAAGGTCATCTCGAGCCACCAGCCCAAGGAGGCCATTTCAGGTGAGGACACCAGGCAGTGGAGACAGGGCATGTGTGGATGGCAAAATCCAAGAAAATCAGTGGAGGGGACTAATTAGGGGCCAATTGCTTCTAAGACAATTCCAGAAGTGCTGCAGGGTTGTAGCTGTGCTCCTGCTAGTGTGAATCTCAGCTCCACTTGTGTTAGTTGTTCTAGGAGCTGTATGCACATGTAATATGCACCACAGAGACCCATTTTTAATTTCACCACCTTGCCACCAAGCCCGGATCATGAGAACCCTCCTGTGCCTCTGATGGCTGCCTGTCTAGAATAGATAATGTCACGTCTGATCATATGTCCTAGTCATCATGTGGGAAGTGTCCTCTTCCCTGTTCCTCACAGCCTGATAGCACTTGATAATTTTCTTTTCTGAAATTGGGTCTCTGTGGTGCACAGTACAAATACACGTAGCTCACTATCCAGCACTTAATCCTCTGCTGTGTGAGCCTTGCAGTGGCTGACATTGTATGTTGTGGTAGTGGGAAGGTCTACTATGAATTGAGAGGCACTACGGAAAGACTTAGGAAGTGGTAAGAAAACCTGGAAAGGGTTACATATTAACTCTGCCATGTTGTGCTACAGAGAGTTATCTGACAACACTAAGCCCTGCCACCCAGGTATGAAAGGGATCGCTGAGGGTACATGACCAGAGCCTGGCATGTGATAGCACCTAGGTAAATTGTAGTTTCCTCCCAAACCAATCCACACTACATTTCAATCCACTTCTCACAGGGGCTACTTTATTGGTATCTTCAGCATTCCTAGACACTCAGGCATTATGACATCCCCCAATAAGCAACACCCTGACTGTTGTTGTATTCTTGTTCTGAAATCCCCTGCAAAGCAGCTCCTATAGCTGATGTGGGAACTCACCCTCCACAGAACAACTAGGGAGTTGTGGCTCTTGTTGACATCCACTGTGGGATTACTCAGGGAGTCTCAGACCGATGAGCAGTGACCTTGTGTTCCTGGTGTGGTGTTCCTTGTCAACTGTGCTTTCTGTATGTTGTTCAACATGGATGCTGGGAACTACTTGTTTGACATCTTCGATGCCTATGCAGCAACGCTGTCCCTGCGGCTTATCTTGCTGTTGGAGATCATAGCTGTCTTCCATGTGCATGGCCTAAAGAGGTTAGGAGACCCCAGATCCTGTCTGCTAAAGCGGGCAGAAAAGCTGCAGGGTCACATCTATAAGAAAATCATTTTCTTGTGCGCATGCCTGTTTTAGATACCAGAACTGGCAGTTTGTCATCTGCCCTCAGATCTCAGCTATCTCTTGCTTCCTCAGTTTACCTGTATCAAACAGTTTCTTTTTTTTTTTTCCTTTTCCTTTTTTTCTTCTTTGGCCGTTTTGTATCCTGGTGTGTTTCCCTGATGGCCCTACTATATTTGTGGCTTTCTGGGAGGGGACTTAGTCTCCATGACTAGATTTTGTGATCTTCCTACATCAGAGCTTTTCAAGAAGCCTGCCCATATTCCAGTTTGAAATATTAGCCCCTGGACTTGTCATAGTTTTACCTTGTTGCCTGGCTAGCAGTTGGATATTTTTTACCTTCCTGGGGATGGATATTTTTCTGGGTTTGATATTACTAATTAGGGCCCCCTCCAAGCCTGGGCGTTTTCATATCATTTGGGGATCTTCGGAAAACTGGACAAGTGCCTGCTATAGGTTTTAGGTTAGGAGATCTGGGTTGAGGTCCAAGCACTCAGAAGTTCCTTGGTGTTCTCGGCCTACATGCTGAGACCCACTAGTGGGGGGGTTGGTTTACCAGTTTTCTGCCAAGCACTAGCAGCAGTAGCAACAAGGAACCCTAGGGAATCTCAAGTCCTCCAGTCACCCAGCCCTGCTGAGTGAGGTCATATTAGGAGATTCAGAGGTTGTTTGGGTGTGATCTGGGTCAAAGGGCTATGACATCCCTTCTTCCGTAGATTATTCTGATGGTTTGTGCTTAGGTAAATGTCAGACATGACACTCTACTTGGCAGGTTGTCCATTGAGAAACACTTCTCTCTGTCTCTTGAAGAAGCACTAGGGTCCCATGACATACTGAGCCATTTCCAGTACGTTTGGTAATAAGAATGGTGCACACCACAGCCCAATGATTCAGCCTTGAAAATGCTTGGGAACCAAAGAGAAGGATAACAATTCACAGCACTTCCAAAGTGACTTTTTTTCATCCTCTACTCTTATGCACTCCCTCAGCTTATCACATTTTCAAGCCTTTAACGATCAGGTGACCAGTTTCTGGATCACACAAGGATAAGAGGTTTAAATGGTCATCTAGAAAAAAAATGCCAGGTTTCAGGGAGAAAGGGACTGGGAAGGAAGTGGATTATTCAGAGTAGAAGTATGTTAAAGAGAGGCCAGGACGTCGGATCCCTGGGGTAACAGAAGAAAGGACACAGTTACATCTTGGAAGTGATGGAAACCAATGGCAAGTATAGAGGTACACAAGAATCTTGCAGTTCTTTTGGTGGTCAAGACAACTCCAAAGAGCAAGCTTTGGCTTATTCAGGAGGCAGCGCCATCTACTGGCTATCAGTAACAGAAGCCTCCTTGCTCTGCTTTGGCCAGCTAACACCATAGGGGTTGTGGGGAGGTGGAGGGCACAGATGGACAAATAAGACAGAATCACTGTCCTTATCTGAGTTGGCTTCATTCTGTGGTTAGAAAACATACTTGGCAAGACAAAATTCAGCATGTTCTACCATCACATGTGCAGGATATGAAGAGAAAATAAAATTATATATAGAAAGTGGAAATGTGTGTGCTGCAGAGATGGCTCACTGGTTCAGAAATCTAGCTGCTTTTCCAGAGGATATGTGTTCAGTTGTCCTCACCCACATGTCAGCTCACAGCTGCCTGTAACTCAAGCTCCTGAGGATCTCCTTCTGTCTCTCTGTCTCTCTGTCTGTCTCTCTCTCACTCTTTCTCTCTCTCTTACACACACACACACACTGGGCCACATATGCAAACATGCACTGGCATGCATGCGAGCAAAACACAAATGCATATAAAATAAAATTTTAAAAAGGAAATGTTAATGAATTATACAGAGTGCTCATTGGGTAAAACTTATATTTGATTTCCATGAACCTTGTTTTAAGTAGTTGGCTACCTGGCTCCCAGAGGCTGGCTGATGTGATTATCTGAGATTCAGCAGCTTGTTATAAGAATGAAGTTCATTTTATATCAAGTTAGATTAATGTTCACAGTATACAATGACATCATTAGTCCAATTTAAGTGCACCTTAGGTCAAACTACATTCGATTGAACGGAATTACCCTGAGAAAGAACTCCCTGTCCACTAATTCTCTCTTCAGGCATGTTTTTTCTAAGTCATTGATTCCAATTGTCTAGGATGTGGTGCTTTCGGTTTTAGTCATGGGCAGGAAAGTGAGATCAGAGTACCCCAGTAGGGAGTATTTTAACACTGACATTGTTTAGAATTGATGGCTCCTGCTAATAATAGTGAAATAATTGTTGTGTGATATCTAATATTCACTTAAAAATTTCAGTGTCATGTTATCCTTATCTGCTCCTGAAGCCTATTGCCACTGTGCTTACACCATTGAGCTAATTGACATTTTTGTATCAGTCAATACAAAATTGTGTTCCTATAACCAAATTCCTAACACGGTCATGAGTGAGGTACTTATTTTGCTTTCTGGAGTGACAGGTGCAATCTATCATGGTGGAGAAGGATTGTACAATTCATGACAATAGTCTCATGAGCCTAAGACTCTTAACAATTGATGGACCAGGAAGCAAGGGACAGGAAGTGACAGTGGGCTATAAAATCTGAAGATACTTACCCAATGATCTACCATCCTGACTTGTATATACATACCTCTCTAGAGCTGCGACTAAAGGCATGAGCTCTGTTAACCTTTTAGACTGCTTCATTCTAATGTATCCCTCGGAGGTCTCGAACTCACAGAAATCCACTAAAAGGCGTGTGCCACCACTGACTGACTAGCCTGTATGGTTGCTGGGATTAAAGTTGTTTATCAACATCGCCTGATGTCTATAGCTTTTGGATGGTTGTGCTTTCTGAATCCTCGGGCAAGCTTTGATAATTCATAAATAATATTATCACCACATATATCTTTCAGAGCTTGGCTCTCACTGGAGAAGGTAGACCATTGGGTAAGTGTCTTCAGATTTTATAGCCCACTGTCACTTCCTGTCTGTTCCTTGCTTCCTTGTCCATCAATAGTTAAGAGTCTTAGGCTCATGAGACTATTGTCATGAATTGTACAATCCTTCTCCACCATGATAGATTGCACCTGTCACTCCAGAAAGCAAAATAAGTACCTCACTCATGACCGTGTTAGGAATTTGGTTATAGGAACACAATTTTGCATTGACTGATACAAAAATGTCAATTAGCTCAATGGTGTAAGCACAGTGGCAATAGGCTTCAGGAGCAGATAAGGATAACATGACACTGAAATTTTTAAGTGAATATTAGATATCACACAACAATTATTTCACTATTATTAGCAGGAGCCATCAATTCTAAACAATGTCAGTGTTAAAATACTCCCTACTGGGGTACTCTGATCTCACTTTCCTGCCCATGACTAAAACCCAAAGCACCATATCCTAGACAATTGGAATCAATGACTTAGAAAAAACATGCCTGAAGAGAGAATTAGTGGACAGGGAGTTCTTTCTCAGGGTAATTCCGTTCAATCGAATGTAGTTTGACCTAAAGATGCACTTAAATTGGACTAATGGTGTCATTGTACACTGTGAACTTTAATCTAACTTTATATAAAATGGACTTCATTCTTACAACAAGCTGCTGAATCTCAGATAATCACATCAGCCAGCCTCTGGGAGCCAGGTAGCCAACTTCTTAAAACAAGGTTCAAGGAAAACAAATATAAGTTTTACCCAATAAGCACTCTGTATACTACATTAACATTTTCTTTTTAAAATTTTATTTTATATGCATTTGTGTTTTGCTCGCATGCATGCCAGTGCATGTTTGCATATGTGTCCCAGTGTGTGTGTGTGTGTGTGAGAGAGAGAGAGAGAGAGAGAGACAGAGACAGAGACAGAGGGAGACAGAGAGGGAGATCCTCAGGAGCTTGAGTTACAGGCAGCTGTGAGCTGACATGTGGGTGCTGACAGTTGAACCCATGTCCTCTGGAAAAGCAGCTAGATATCTGAACCAGTGAGCCATCCCTCCAGCCCCCTCATTTCCACTTTCTATATATAATTTTCTTTTCTCTTGATATCCTGCACATATGAGGGTAGAACATGCTGAATTTTGTCTTGCCCAGTATGTTTTCTAACTACAGAATGAAGCCAATTCAGATCTAGGAAAGTGATTCTGTCTTATTTGTCCATCTGTGCCCTCCACCTCCCCACAACCCCTATGGTGTTAGCTGGCCAAAGCAGAGCAAGGAGGCTTCTGTTACTGATGGCCACTACATGGCACTATCTCCTGAATGAGCCATAGCTTCCTCCTTGCTGTTGTCTGGACCACCAAAAGAACTGCAAGATTCTTGTGTACCTCTATACTTGCCATTGCTTTCCATCACTTCCAGGATGTAACTGTGTCCTTTCTTCTGTCACCCCAGGGATCCGAGGTCCTGGCCTCTTTTTAACTTACTTCTACTCTGAATAATCCACTTCCTTCCCAGTCCCTTTCTCCCTGAAACCTGGCATTTTTTTTCTAGATGACCATTTAAACCTCTTAACCTTGTGTGATCCAGAAACTGGTCGCGTGATTGTTGAAGGCTTGAAAATGTGATAAGCTGAGGGAGTGCATAAGAGTAGAGGATGAAAAAAGGTCACTTTGGAAGTGCTGTGAATTATAATGCTTCTCTTTGTTTCCCAAGCATTTTCAAGGCTGAATCCTTGTGCTGTGGTGTGCACCATTCTTATTACCAAACGTACTGGAAATGACTCAGTATGTCATGGGACCCTAGTGCTTCTTCAAGAGACAGAGAGAAGTGTTTCTCAATGGACAGCCTGCCATTTAGAGTGTCATGTCTGACTTTTACCTAAGCCCAAACCATCAGAATAATCTAAGGAAGAGGAAGGGATGTCACAGCCCTTTGACCCAGATCACACCCAAACAACCTCTGAATCCCCTTATATGACCTCACTCAGCAGGGCTGGGTGACTGGAGGACTTGAGTTTCCCTAGGGTTTCTTGTTACTGCTGCTGCTAGTGCTTGGCAGAAAACTGGTAAACCAAACCCCCCACTAGTGGGTCCCTGTCTGTAGGCCGAGAACACCAAGGAACTTCTGAGGTGCTTGGACCTCAACGCAGATCTCCTATCCTAAAACCTATTGGAGGCACTTGTCCAGTTTTCCCAAGATCCCCAAATGATATGATAACGCCCAGGCTTGGAGGGTGCCCTAATTAGTAATATCAGACACAGAAATTTATCCCATCCCTGGGAAGGTAAAAAATATCCCACTCCTGGCCAGGCAACAAGCTAAAACTCTGAGAAGTTTTGGGCTAACATTTCAAACTAGACTCTGTGCAGGATTCTTGAAAAGCTCTGATGTAGGAAGATCACAGAATCTAGTCATAGAGACTGAGTCCCCTCCCAGAAAGCCACAAATATAGTAGCGCCATCAGGGAAACACACCAAGATACAAAATGGCCAAAGAAGAAAAAAAAAAAAAGGAAAAGGATAGAAAAAAGTAACTGTTGGATACAGGTAAACTGAGGAAGCAAAAGATAGCTGAGATCTGAGGGCAGAGGACAAACTGCCAGTTCTGGTATCTAAAACAGGCATGCACACAGAGGAAAGATGATTTTCTTATAGATGTGACCCTGCAGCTTTTCTGCCCACTGTAGCAGGCAGGATCTGGGGTCTCCTAACCTCTTTAGGCCATGCACATAGCAGACAGCTATGATCTCCACCAGCATGATAAGCAGCAGGGACAGCGTTGCTGCATAGGCATCAAAGATGTCAAACAAGTAGTTCCCAGCCTCCATTTGAACAACATGCAGATGGCACAGTTGACGAGGAACACCACACCAGGACAAATGGCGCCCATGTGGGGCTCATGGCTTTAAAGAAGCACTGCTAACAATTTATTGGTGTGTATCAGAGCTTCCAATGGTAGTGAGCACATCTCCAAGCCGACAGCATGCAGACCAAGGCATTGTGCACAGCTGTCAGTGCTGGCGGGAAAATTGCCGCCGCCATCTTTTATAAACCGTGGCAGAAACAATAAAGACTTTCATTTTAGCAATGTTGTTGTTTACCTGATAAAAGACTCATGGCTATAAAAAGATTTACAGTAAAGACAGATTCACATTAAGAAAAAGTGCTAAAAGTTTACAGTGTGTTTTAAAAAATATGTAGGCTTGGGAGAGAAAAAAAAAAGGCTTTAAAAAGACAGAGAGGAGCTGGGTGTGGTGGCACATGCCTTTAATCCCAGCACTCAAGAGACAAAGGCAAGCAGATCTCTGTGATTTGCAAAGTAAACCTGGTATGCAGAGTAAATTCCAGGACAGATAAGAGTTACACAGTGAAACCCTGTGTCAAAAAATGAAAAAATAAAAGTAAAATAAACAGACTAATAATAAAGCCACGTAAAGATGAAAAGCTCAGAGAGAATCTGGTTACTGTATGCTATTGTGTTGTCTCTGCATTGTTTGACTGCTGAGAAAATAACAACTGATAAAGGAAA
Organism: Phodopus roborovskii; assembly: GCF_943737965.1. Classification (NCBI taxonomy): domain Eukaryota; kingdom Metazoa; phylum Chordata; class Mammalia; order Rodentia; family Cricetidae; genus Phodopus; species Phodopus roborovskii. The sequence goes on from NW_026125604.1 coordinate 85,132, forward strand.
TGCTGCTGGATTAATTCAATTTATATATTTTAAAAATGCTTTGACTCAAAAATTTAAGTTCAAGGACAAGTTACTGGGGAAAAGGATTTCTATTTTTGTTTCCACAGAAAATAAAAAGCTGTGGATTCCTTCCAGACTAATGTGGTTTGATCATGCCAGACCCCCTGAAACAGAGTTCCTGGTGATCCAACATTCAAGAGTTTGAACAAGACAGCCTTGCAGACTATAGCCAGGATGTCTGTGTCTTCGTAGAATCCCCAATGACAATGCCCCCTGTCAGCAGGAAGTAGTTTGGAAAGAACGACACCCAAATTCCCAAATATTGTTTATAAATGTTTGTTTTCATTTAAATGGACTTGGTTATAAATGGTTAATGATCACAGCCAAATTTTTTAAAGGTAAAAAGGGGATTATGGTATAGATATGAATACTTTGTTTTGGAATGGATTTTCATTTATTGATACAATTTAAGGTAAATTTTGCGATATGTATATTTCTCCTCTTGTTTAGGTATTGTGTTTATATAGCTCAGTTAGAAATGTAATGTATAATGTAGTATAGATTATAGATAATTACCTATGATAGTCAAAGCTTATAGTTAGGTTAGTTAGGTTTTCAAGATACACAGAGATGTATTTGAGATAGATAGAAATACTTCAAACCTTTCAAAGACCTACAGAATATGGCATTTAAAATGGTTTAGGGTTTTTCTTGACAATGAGACATAATTGTTCCTGGCAACACCACCTTCGTCAGAAAGGAAGATAAACATTGAAGAAATTCATTCTGGCATTTACTTCCAATATGGCAAGACTAGCCATTTGGACAAGATACTGCTCTTGTCTGGACTGTTTGACTTTATGCTATATAATATAAGCTGGACATGCAGGACACAACGAAAAGTGACTGCTGATTCAAGATGGACATTGCTACAAAGATCCTGCTTCATTGAAGAGTCTGCCACACAGTCTGCAGGACACAGAGAAAAGTGACTGACAAACTGCCAATACAAGAAGACAGTTTAAACTTTACTGCTTTGCTGAAGAGTCTGCCAGACACACTATGGCCAGTGGTCTAAAGATGGAAGATTACAGAAGAACTTCAGGTGACTGACAAGGCAAGATGTCTCTGCATTTCTAGAGTTTATATACTATCCTTCTGTGGTCTTTGAAGGAGTTGAAGACAGATAGTTATGGTTATAGTTCATTACTTAGGATTAAAGATACGTTTAGACACACAAAGATAAAATAGATGATGGAATATTTTCTTCAAATCTTGCTAAATGTTAATGGACTAAATATTGTTAACTGTGATTCTTACTTGATAACTGTTGTATAATATATTTTGCTATGTTAAGCTTAAAACCCTTCTTTGTATTTAGACAGAAAAGAGGCGATGATGGGATATGTCATTCTGTCCCATTGGTCAATAGGGAGCTGCGCAATCTGCTTCTCTCTTGCAAGTCAGAGTCCAACCGAGAAAAATGCTGTTAACAAGAAACCTTGCTTGTCTCTCTTCTTTTGTTTGTAAAACCCATTTTTAAGCTTTTGTTAAATTTTTAGTGTAAGTTCTTATTAGCCACGTGGGCACCATTTGTCCTGGTCTGAGACTCCCTGAGTAATCCCACAGTGGATGTCAACAAGAGCCATAGATCTCTAGTTCTGCTGTGGAGGGTGAGTTCCCACATCAGCTATAGGAGCTGCTTTGCAGGGGATTTCAGATCAGAAAACAACAACAGTCAGGGTGTTGCTCATTGGGGGATGTCATAATGGCTGAATGTCTAGGAATGCTGAAGATACCAATAAAGTAGCCCCTGTGAGAAGTGGATTTAAATGGAGTGTGGATTGGTTTGGGAGGAAACTACAATTTACGTAGGTGCTATCACATGCCAGGCTCTGGTCATGTACCCGGCCAGATTAAGCCTCCAAGGTGGTAGTCAGCGATCCCTTTCATAACTGGGTGGCAGGGCTTAGTGTTGTCAGATAACTCTCTGTAGCACAACATGGCAGAGTTAATATTTAACTCTTTCCAGGTTTTCTTATCACTTCCTAAGGCTTTCCGTCTCTAGCAAACCTCAGGGTGAGTAGAGTTTAAATCTCACAACACAGGCAGCCTGAGACATTGGGTTCCTGACTTTTATATACATACCTCTCTAGAGCTGGGATTAAAGCCATGAGCTCTGTTAAGCTTTTAGACTGCTTCATTCTAGTCTGTCCATGGGAGGTCTCGAACTCACAGAAATCCACTAAAAGGCATGTGCCACCACTGACTGGCTAGCTAGTATGGTTGCTGGGATTAAAGGTGTATATCCCCATTGCCTGAACCAGTGAGCCATCCCTCCAGCACCCTCATTTCCACTTTCTATATATAATTTTCTTTTCTCTTGATATCCTGCACATATGAGGGTAGAACATGTTGAATCTTATTTTGCCCAGTATGTTTTCTAACTACAGAATGAAGCCAATTCAGATCTAGGAAAGTGATTCTGTCTTATTTGTCCACCTGTGCCCTCTAACTCCACACAACCCCTATGGAGTTAGCCAGCTAAAGCAGAATCAAGGTGGCTTCTGTTACCGATGGCCACTAGATGGCGCTGCCTCCTGAATGAGCCAAAGCTTCCTCCTTGCTATTGTCTGGACCAACAAAAGAACTGCAAGATTCCCATGTACCTCCATCTTTGCCATTGCTTTCCATCACTTCCAGGATGTAACTGTGTCCTTTCTTCTGTCACCCCAGGGAGCCGAGATCCTGGCCTCTCTTTAACTTACTTCTACTCTGAAGAATCCACTTCCTGCCCAGTCACTTTCTCCCTGAAACCTGGCATTTTTTTTCTAGATGACCATTTAAACCTCTTAACCTTGGGTGATCCAGAAATGGGTCTCCTGATCATTAAAAGCTTGAAAATGTGATAAGCTGAGGGAGTGCCTAAGAGTAGAGGATGAAAACAGTCACTTTTGAAGTGCAGTCAATTATAATCCTTATCTTTGCTTCCCAAGCATTTTCAAGGCTGAATCCTTGTGCTGTGGTGTGCACTATTGTGATTACCAAACGTACTGGAAATGCCTCAGTATGTCATGGGACACTAATGCTTCTTCAACAGACAGAGGGAAGGGTTTTCCAATGGATAGCCTGCCGTTTAGAGTGTCATGTCTGACTTTTACCTAAGCCCAAACCATCAGAATAATCTACGGAAGAAGGGATGTCATAGCCCTTTGACCCAGATCACAACCAAACAACCTCTGAATCCCCTTATATGACCTCACTCAGCAGGGCTGGGTGACTGGAGGACTTGAGTTTCCCTAGGGTTCCTTGTTACTGCTGCTGCTAGTGCTTGGCAGAAAACTGGTAAACCAACCCCCCCACTAGTGGGTCTCAGCATGTAGGCCGAGAACACCAAGGAACTTCTGAGTGCTTGGACCTCAACCCAGATCTCCTAACCTAAAACCTATAGCAGGCACTTGTCCAGTTTTTCCAAGATCCCCAAATGATATGATCATGCCCAGGCTTGGAGGGGGCCCTAATTAGTAATATCAGAGGCAGAAATCTATCCCATCCCTGGGAAGGTAAAAAAATAACCCACTGCTGGCCAGGCAACAAGGTAAAACTCTGACAAGTCCCTGGGCTAACATTTCAAACTGGACTCTGTGCAGGCTTCTTGAAAAGCTCTGATGTAGGAAGATCACAGAATCTAGTCATGGAGACTGAGTCCCCTCCCAGAAAGCCACAAATATAGTAGCGCCATCAGGGAAACACACCAGGATACAAAATGGCCAAAGAAGAAAAAAAAAAAAAAAAAAAAAAAGGAAAAGGAAAGAAAAAAGAAACTGTTGGATACAGGTAAACTGAGGAAGCAAGAGATAGCTGAGATCTGAGGGCAGAGGACAAACTGCCAGTTCTGGTATCTAAAACAGGCATGCGCATAGAAGAATGATGATTTTCTTATAGATGTGACCCTGTAGCTTTTCTGCCCACTGTAGCAGGCAGGATCTGGGGTCTCCTAACCTCTTTACGCCATGCACGTAGCACACAGCTGTGATCTCCACCAGCATGATAAACAGCAGGGACAGCGTTGCTGCATAGGCATCGAAGATGTCAAACAAGTAGTTCCCAGCCTCCATGTTGAACAACATGCAGATGGCACAGTTGACGAGGAACACCACACATATCAGCCACAGTCCCGACGGAACATATACAATTCACTTTTCAGAACAAATGCATCTCTGCAGGGCTTGGGGCACCAAGATCTGGCTCAGTGGTTAAGTGCACTTAGAGGACCCCAGGTTCAATTCCTAGCACCCACATGGTGGTTCACAACTATCTGTAATTCTTTTAACAGGGGATCTGATACCCTCTTCTGGGTTCTGAAGGCTCCTGTCACTCAGGAACAAATGCATGCACATTTATTTTTGAAAGTAAAACTGAAACTTTGATACTACTATGTATATGAAGCTATTGTTTTTCTTATGTATTTTTAGATAGATATTACGAATTTTAAAATGGCTCTTCTCCTATATTTCCTGGGTCATGTATCTCACACTAAGTACTCTGACCTTTTCAGAAGCTGCCCACATCCTTACAGTCTCCAGGATTTTGATATTACGTCCAGGGTAGCCTCACTACAGTAACTAGTGTGCATAGCATCATCATGTGGAATTTCATTTGCCAAGTATTCCGCAACACCACAAACTTGCAGCAAAGCCTATTTTTTGTCAAGAAACAGCCTGGAATTTACTGTTAATTATGACAATCATTTAGCCACTTGTAGCTAGTGGCTTCTGTGTGTGGACTGGAAAGACACAGAACATCATTGTACAATTTCTACTAGGCAGTCCTGGCCTGGAAGTTCACTGATAATGCCTGCCATGCAGCATTCCTCTCTATGCTTAGACTGCAGGCAGCTGTGTGGGATGGAGCCCTACGTTGCATTGTGCACTGCTTCCTCAGAAAAGGATGAGACTTTCTCCTCGCCTCTGATCCCTCTTTGGGTGCTGACCAAGCTCATGTCAGGGTTCTCCAGAGCTACAGCTCCTCATCCTCTGCCAGGAAGGTCACATGTATCAAAGGTGACTCCATCCCTTGAGGCAACAATCGCTACAGGATGGGAAATTCATGTGCCTTCATCAGACCTGGGCTCCAGTTCCACCTTTCTGTCTCATGGGCTCCAGGTTCTGCTGTCTCATCAAACCCTGATTCTGGCTCTCCCTGTTTTTCCAAAGTTTCCCTCTCTGTCTAGACCTCACAGGTAATGAATCAGTTTACACATCTTGCTCCTACCCACATTTCCCCCATTCCTTTTGCAGTACAAACCCCAAGAGCTCTGGATCCTTGGGCAAACCCAGGTGCAAGATGTCAGCAGGGCACTGCTCCTTTATTATCTCTGGTAGAGGTGTTGACCTGAGGCTCTTTGTCACATTATATCTGTGTGTCTCAAATATTTCTTCCCACATCTCTTATCCCACTGATTGCTTAGCAAAGGTCCCAAATAATTACATAGATGGCTAAGGGGAACCTCTCTCCTATCTGAAGTTTACTTCAGCATGGGCTCTCACTGCTTTCTTGGGCTTCAGGAACCCAACCCTAATGCTAACACCAACCATAACACTCACCCTAACCCTAACCATACCCTAAACTGAACACTCATGGTCAGAAAATGCCGCCCGATGGAGCCCTATATATGGAGTGGGGGTTAATGGGAGGGAGGGTGGTCATGGTGCATGGGAGGGAGGAAGGGATAGGAATCGACATATAACATAAATAAATAATCAGTTAATTAAAAAAAAATTGGTATGCAGGGACTCAGAATGTTCCCAAGAAGATTGGCGGATCTAACAGAGGTCTGGCTGTCTTTAGCTGAGGTCTCTCGAGCACAGGCCCAGTGATGGGTTTCAAGTATCCAGTAGGATATTTTATTTCATGTTTAAAAGATATTTATCATATGTAGTATCCTACTTGAATGTCTGCTGGTAGAAAAGAAGAGGCCAACAAATCTCACTGTAGATGGTTGTGAGCTACCATGTGGTTGTTGGGAATTAACTCATATCCTCTGTAAGTACAGTCAGTGTGCTTGAACTTTTAGTCACCTTTCTATTCCATTGTGTTTTAAGAAAAAGCTTCATTATGTAATTTTGACTGGCCTGGAATTCATCGAGATTCATGCTTTTGGCTCCTGAGTACTGCTGGAGAGGATGTGTAGAAAGGGGAACACTCCTCTACTGCTTTTGGGAGGGCAAACTTGTACAGCCATTTTCGAGATAGCTATAGCGGTTCCTCAGCAAGATGGGAATTGGTTTACCACAGGACCTGGCAATCCCCCTCTTAGGCATATTCCCAAATTATCCACATTCATACAACAAAGACAAGTGCTTAATTGTATCCATAGCAGCATTATTTGTAATAGCAAGAACCTAGAAGCCACCCAGATGCCTCTCAACTGAAGAATGGATAAAGAAGTTGTGGCACATCTACACAATGGACTACTAATCTACAGAAAAAAATGGAATCTTGAAATGCACAGGCAAGTGGATGGTACTTGGAGAAACAATCCTGAATGAGGTAACCCAGGCACAAAAAAGTAGAACATGGTAGAGAGGGAGAGAACATAAAAGAGCAAGCCATAATTGGTTTGAAGAGAAAAATGAACCTAAAGATATATCTAGAGACCTACAAGACTGACTCCAACTAACAATCTGAGCAACAGTGGAAAGGTTTCCATAAATGACCTTCCCTGAAAGTGAGATCAACAACTAACTTATACACTACATGAAGTCCTCATCTAGTATCTGTAGAAAACAGAAGCAAACACCCATAACTAAACACTGAGTCTAACTAGAACCCAGATGCAGAGAGAGAGAGAGGACAAGATCAAGTTGCAGAAACACATTGAGACAGCTGACCTGATGAAGGAGGAGCTAATAGGCCCCCAGACTGATAGCTGTGAATCCAGCATGGGACTGACTCAGACCCCTGAAATGGGTATCAGCTAGAAGGTCTGAGCTGTATAATGGAGGTCAGATAGTAGAACCAGGATGTATTCCTGGTGCACAAAGGGACCTTGCAGACACATCCCCCATCCAGGGATACTCCCTAAACCTAGAAATAGAAGAGACTTTCTAGTCAACACTTGAAATGAGTTGTCAGAAATACAGGACCCCACCTGGATGATATAGCCCTACGTGTTGAGTGGGGGGGGGGAATGGGAGGGGAGAGTGGTCAGGGTGAATGTGAGGGGCAACAGAGGATAAGAGGAAGGGAGGGAATGGAGGGAGATATAGGGAACAGGGATCTACATGTAAAAAATAATGAATTAATTTAAAAAATATGTATCTGGTATGCATGGACTCGGGATGTTCCCGAGAGGATATGTGGATCTAACAAGTAAGTATCTGGCGGTCTTTAGCTGAGGGAAATCTATCAGAGGCCCAGTGATGGGTTTCAAGTATCCAGTAGGACGTTTTATTTCATTTTTAAAAGTTATTTATCACATGTAGTATCCTACTTAAATGTCTGCTGGTAGAAAAGAAGAGGGCACCAAATCTCATTGTAGATGGTTGTTAGCTACCATGTGGTTGTTGGGAATTAACTCATATCCTCTGTAAGTACAGTCAGTGTGCTTGAACTTTTAGTCATCTATCTCTTCCATTGTTGTGTTTTTAGGAAAGGGCCTCATTATATATCTGTGACTGGCCTGGAATTCATTGAGAGTCATGCTTTTGGCTCCCGGGTACTGGGTTCAAAGGCATGTAATACCATGATCATCTCAGGATTAAAATTTTATATTGTTAACATAAATAAGCATTAGTTTAGTTAAAATGGCTAGTGATATGCATTCTGAGACATTCATTAATTTTTATTACATTTCTTATTCACACAAAAGGTGAGTTAGATTTTGTTTCTAAATTAAAAAGTAGTAAGTTATGGGCTATAATTAGGGGTCATTGGCTAGGGTCTAGAATTCCTGATACTACAAGATTTAAGTTCAGCCTCTATCACCAAAAAAAGCAAAATAGGGGCTGAGTAGGTATCTCAGTCAATAAAGTACAAACACTAAGGACCTGAGATCAAGCAAAATGCTGAATCTAGAAGGGGATGATTAAAAACTAAACTTGTGGGACATTTGATCATCATGTGAAAATATGGTGCTTTTTTCCTTGCCTGCCTAAGGCACTTAATTGGTTTAATAAAAAGCTAAATGGCCAATAGCTCAAAAGGAATGGTTAGGCAGGACTGCTAGGCTGAGAGAAAAACTCAGGGGAATGAATCTAGGCCTGAACCCATGCCAGGAAGACAGGGAGGGAGCTGGGAATACAGAATAATAGACAATAGACCAATAGACATATGTTAAGTTATAGGAAATCGTTGGGAACAAGGTTAAGTTAAAGGCCAATCTTTCATAATTTAGAAATGTCTGTGTCATCATTTGGGGATGGATTGTTCCAACAAAATCTGACAAGAAAGTCCAACTACATATTAGCACTGGAAAGGTGAGAGAGTTCTGTTAAGTCTCAGTGGCAGTAAAGTCTACCTGCATAAATGAGAACGTGATAAATAAGATGGACACTTGGAATTGAATTGACTTTGACACATGATCTCTCTCTTGCTCTGTCTCTTGTCTCTCTCTGCTTCTCTCTCTCTCCCTGTAACACACACACACACACACACACACACACACACACACACACACACACACACACACAAACACACTAAACAAACAGATATATTCCATATTGTATTATGGTTGGTTGTCTTCAACTTTTCTGTCCCTGTACTGTGCCCTTTCTGTTTGTTTACTCGAGAAAGGGTTTCGCTGTGTAGCCATGCCTGTCCCCAAACTCACTCTGTATACAAGGCTGGCCTAAAACTGAAGTGATGCCTACCTCTGCCTCCCTTAATACACACTGGCTCCTTATTTAGAATTAAGGCAAAAGCTGTCAGGTTTTTCAAATTGATAAATACAAGTGAATTGATACTGCATAATCTGAGCACATATTACCTGCAAAAGCGACGTATGTAGTGCCAAAATACTCTGCAATGACAAAGAAAATACACTTTGAAATTCACACACTACATCTTTTTCAAACCTTGAATCAGAAGTTAGTTCCAACTTTTTCATATACAATATGATTTGTTTATTAATGTTGACAAACTGTTAATTCCTAAAGTCTTAATATAAATAAAATTATTATGAGATACATAAAAGTCCAATGATATTTTATGGGGGCAATGAATGCAGCAGCATACCTTTGTTTGCCTCCAAGTTGCCACATGTTGTTGGAACAGGTTCAGCTTCTCTATGGTGGGGTCAGAGGTGATATCCACATCATACACAGGCATATGAAGAGGTTTACAGAGTTCCTCATATTGTTATAAGAGTAGTTTATGTTTCTGATTTCTCTTTTTTTTTACATTTTTTGAGAAATTCTACTTGAGGGTCCAATTCTTTTCTAGTTAATGGAGACTTGTCTCTTTCTTTGTTTCATGAAACCAGATATGACTATAGTAAGGTGCAAGGATGGTAATGGAACTACAAAATAATAGGAATGCCAAATGGTTAAATTTACATACAAGGCAGTTTAAGCCTGGGCTGGTGGCATACCTTTTTAATTCTAGCACTTGGGAGGCAGAAGAGCAGTGGTTATCTGTGAGTTGGAGGCCACCCTTGATTACAAAATAAGTTCTAAGATGGGCAGGGCTATTACACAGAGATAAACTGGCAAAAATGTAGGTTATGCCGAACAGAAAATAATGAAAAAAGGATCACCTAATACTTCTAGCAAGAAAGAACAATTATGACTTCATTTCTTGCTTGACTTGTGCTATGTGGCAAAGAAATACCTCAGGGTCCTGATACTCCAACCTCATTTTCAGGTGCTACAATTACAGGTAACAGTCACCATGTTCAACTTCCTTTTACAATTCAACGTAGTAAATACCCCGAATTTGCCCTGCATGTAATATCTTTGGTAGTAAATACAGATTGCTCCAATTTATACTGTAGTAAAATACCCCTGAATTATTGCCCTGCTCCAAGTTAACAACAATCTTAATGAAATTCCATCCTCACAAATGGGACAAAAGCAATATTTACTCAGCAGAATCTATATTGCAAGTATAGATGCAGCCAGTTTTTCACTTTTAATACAGTACTCAAATTACACAATACTTACACTAATATTCCCATGATCACCTCTTTGCCAATTACTATGAATACAGTAGATCCTGCTTGATTCCTAGTGGATAATGAAGGCAGTAGAGTGAGTACTAGTTGTATATTGTAAAAATATAGTTTCACTTATCATTGTTTAAAAATTGCCTTATATTCAGGGAAAACAGATCTAATAGTATACTCCAAAGGTTCTCATGTGCCTAAATTCACATGAGTAAAATTGAGTGTTAAGAAAAAAAAAAAAAGTCTTTTTTACGTGGCAAATTTACATCATTTATATTAACTTAAGGAAAATGCTCTAATGTCATGGTCTTCTTGAATGTTCTTCACATCCAGGGATCAAATATCCTTACCTTTGAAAGGCAGTCTGACTGCTAGTCTTACTCCATCTACAGACATGGGTGGTAGGCTTTTACTTTAATAGTAATTGGAACAGGAGATACCTCATCATTATCATTCAACTCTTCCTGGGTGTCCCATATTTTCAGAACCATTCTGGATGGCTGAGTGGTGTACAGCTTTGATCATTAAAAGAGCCACAAAGTTTAAAGTTTGTCTGGTAATAACTATTTGTATCACTACATATACTTGGCTCTTACGTACCTACTTTATTCTGTGGCAGTGGATGGTAGCACAGACATATATATATGAAGAATGAATGGAGGACAGAAATCAAGTTTGGGGTGATACTGTCTACCTTGTTTTTTGATATAAAGTCTAACTTACAAGACTATGAGATTCTTTCCTACATGTATTTAAGTGTGATGCTTGTGAACCCGGTGACCACTGAAGTCACAAGTCGGTGCTGGATTCCCTGGAATAGCAGTTCAGGACAGTTGTAGGCCACCACATGGGTTGGAAACTGAAACCTGCTCCTATGCAAGAGCAGAAAATGCTCACAACTGCTCAACCTATCTTCAGCTGCTGTCTTATTTTTGGGTATTTTGGAGATGAAGTTTCTCATTCCACCTATCTCTGCCTCTCAATGTTGAAGTTAGAAGTATATGCAACCACTATGTTTTTTTTTTCACTCGAGACAAGATTCCTATGTGATGCCCTGGCTGTCTTGAAACTTACTCTGTAGAACAGGCTGGCCTATGGAGACCTTTCTGCCTCTGCCTCCAAAGTACTGGTGCTAAAGGCATAAACCACAACCCGGCAATCTGGCTTAATTTGCAAGAATTGTGAGGATTGAATTGAGGTTTTCATGGCTTTGAGGGAAGTACTTTACAAATTAATCCATTTATTCAATGTTTCCATACCCCCTCTTTCAAATAAACATCAATGCCTCCCATTTCTCTAAAGTTAAAATATTATTATGCTCTGTAAAACAGAAATATTATAAGCAGGGTGAATAGGTTAACTGCCTTCCACATTTGCCATATATATCCCTCCTCCAACTAGAATGCTTTCCATTTGCATTGCTAAACTGACAACACATTCCTCTGTCTTAGATACCCACCAGCTCCCAAGCACTCTGAACTGACACACCTGAAATCTGGTTTCACTTGTAAACTCAAAACAAAGGGTACTCAATTCTTCCTGAAAGATGGATATTGTTGTTCATTTGCTACAGCAGTTAGCAATGAAACACAAACAAGAAACTCAATGAGGCCACCTGGATTTCATTGTTGGAGGGAAAAGAAGGGTGGTGAAAAAAGTTAGCCAACACCGAGCACAGAATAGGGAGAGAAGAGGTATCCATGATGTGGCCATGTTGGGCATGCATGTCCTGCCCATAGTTTGGGGGCAAGGTCAGCACAATGCCAAGATTGCAACATATATGCTTTTGATAAGCTGTCTCAAGAGGCTTCCCTCCTCTTCAGTAATAATCCTATCCAGAATTTCCTGTGATAGAGAAAATGGTTGGTAAAGGTCTGGAGCCAATGGGAATAAAACAAAAGACAACACAACAAAACTACCTAGGATGTCAAAACTCACATAAACTCAAATTTTGCAGAAAGAGCTCTAAATAATCGAAATCAGGAAGAGCCTGCGCTACCCCAGTAAGAATGAGTAAATATTATTCTTACTATTTATCATTATGTTTGCTCATGGTGTGCATTTGAGGAATGCAGATGCCATAAGACATATCTCCCATTGATGTGTTCGGATGATTGAGTTCATGTCTTCAGGCATATATCATGGAGGTGCAGATGCTTATACCTACTTAGTTTCCTATCCAAGCCCCTTAAATGCCTGTATGCCTGCTGTCTCAAATAAGGCAGCAACATCCGTACCTCTTGTTTTCACTGCACAAAGACCAGTGCCACTCAATTTACCCTGATATGATTATTCAGAGCCTCCGAGATTTGTAATAACTATTCCTCATGTATCCCAAATGGTTTTATGTTTCCCAAAGGTGAAACTTTAATCCCAGCCCTCAGGAGGCAGAGGCATGTAAATGTTTGAGTTCAAGGCCAGCTGGTCTACAGAATAAATTCCGGGGACAGGCACTGCTATACAGAGAAACTAGGTCTTGCAAAAAACAGCATATCTTTCATGGGGCTCTAATTCAAACAGTGGTATGTGTTTAGTCATTGTATCCTTGTCTTTTTTGCACAGGAATTCCCTGAAAACACAGAATAGCTATGTGACATTGAGGTACTTGTTTGTGAGAAATTAAGAAAATTAGTAAAGTTTAAGCTGTGCTTATTTACACTGTTGTTTTTATGTAAAAGTTGCATGAAAAATTAAAATTGTTTCAGAGGTTATTTTGTATAAATTAATGTATTTCCATTCATTTTTTTCTAGAACGTTGACAATGTTCTTCAATAGGAAATTCTTCCCAAATGTAGCCTGAAATATAAGACCAGAATATATATGATATATTAATCAAAATAGTACAAAATGTAAGTTAATATATTAAAAAATTCTAAGAACTAATTTTGTCTTTACTCAGTTGAAATTAGACAATAGTATCAATGAGCAAGGAAACCTGTCCCCTTATTTTCAAACAAGAAGGAAAATGCAATCTTATCTTTAGCAGTGAGATTTCTGTAAGTGTGCAGCATCCCATACTTGTAGACTGTTTTGTGGGGAGTATTCAGCAAAGCCCACTCTTCCTGAGTTAAATTGATGTGTACATCATCATAGGTCATTGCATCCTAAAATAACCCATACATGTGTGGAAGAGTAAGTGTGTTACTCACATTAGAAACGTCTTCTTCTTTTCCAATAGAGTTATAAAATCCTGGTGCTTCTCACACTTACATCATGACATGGTCTCCATGCTGTATTCAACTAGTCATTTTAGAAGGAAATGAATGGGAGTGAAACATGCACCACTTCTTGGCTCTTCAAATTGCTTATAGCCCTGAGAAAGAAATCACTATGAAGAGGCATAAAGGGAGAGTAAAGCTTGCAGAACAACACTACTGAGAACACATCTGAGGAACTGTATCATAGGCCCAGCCTGTCACAGCAATACCCCAGGCCCTGGTAGTAACTTCTGTCTTTGTGAGGTTTGTATTGTTGTGAAGAGACAACATGGGCCCTGACAACGTTTAAAAACAAAACAAGAATAAACAATAAAATCATTTAATTGAGGAGTCTCAGTTCAAACTTCAGAGGTTCAATTGATCATCATTATGGCAGCATGCAGCAGCTACGGTTCTGGAAGTTATAGTCCTAAAATCTTAAGACAGCAGCAACAGGAAGTTGACTAATAACACTGTGCAAAACCTTGAAGGTAAGAAACCTCAATTGTGCGACCCATAGAGTCATACTTCATCTAACAGTGAAAAGCCAACTCTAAAAAAAAAAAAAAAAAAAAAATTTGTGGTTCTTTCTTGTTCATGTGGGTTTAAGCTCAGGGTGAGTATAAATTCAGAAGACACAAATAATTTGGAGGAGGGAGGTCCAGCCTTGTGACCCACCTACAGAAGCATTAGTTCTTGGTAGGTTGGACTGTGTCCTCAGCTAGCCAATGGGCTGACAGTGTAAACTTTTTAGGGCTAGCTGGAGTTTGCTGTGGTAGGAACAGCCTTGGGAAGTGCCTGGTACCTGGTTTGGAAGACAGTGCTAGAGATCCGAAACTCTGGGTGAAGCCACACATAAAAACTTTATGCCTCATATATTTCACTCATAATTTTTATTTTAAAAATGACCCTGAGGTACCAGAAGGATGATGGTGGTTTATGTAAGGTCAAAAAAACCAAGAAGGCAAGCAACCACTTTTCTGGTACTCAACTGTGCCAACCTTGCCGCTGATATTTGGGAGCTAACAGGCTTCTCCCGCCTCCCTTCCCACTTCCCATTTCTCTGAGCCTGTGCTTGCAGGCTGGTCCCCACCTGTTTAGTCATGCTAGCAGCAGGACCCAGCTTCTCCATCTAACCAGCCTCCAATGCATGTGTGTCCTTGTTAGCCCATCCTTCTTTCGTCGACCTGGCTGTGAGTACATAGAGGTTTGAAGTGTCAGAGGCTGCTTCTTAAACCTTGCTCATGTGTGGTATTTTCACGCCCAATAATTCTCTGAGAGGCCATGGTGGAACATGCCTATATTATGTCTATAATGCTAGCATTTGTGAGGCTGAGGCAGAAAGAGAACTGGCATTTCCCAACCAGCTGAGCTATCAAGGTTGAAATTACATTGTAAGGAAAAAAAAATAATCAAAGTCAATCATCCAAGCAAACAAGGAAAACTTTTAAAAAGTGTGGTAATATAGGTCATCGGTACAGAGTTCTCCTTGCTGGTTCAAGGGTGGGGTTTAGTTCCCAGTATTGCAAACAAGACAGAAAACCATGCTTGTGTGCTTCTGGAAAGGCTGGTTTTGTGTGTCAACTTGACACAAGATAGTCATTGGAGAGGAAGGGGCCTTGGCTGAAAAAATGCCTCCTTGAAATCTGGCTCCAAGGCATTTTCTCAGTTAGGATCAATTTGGGATGGCCCAGACCTATGTGGGTGGGGCCATCCCTGGGCTAGTGGAGTAGGATTCTGTTAAGAAAAGAGGTCAGTTAGCAGCACAGGTCTAAAGAGTCTGCATCAGCTCCTGCCTGCAGGCAATTGCCCTGTTTGATTCCTGTCCTGACTTCCTTCAGTGATGAATAGCAAAGTGGAAATATAAGCCAAATTTACCCTTTCCTTCCCTAGTGACATTTGTTCATGGTGTTTTATCACAGCAAACATACCCTAACTAAGGCAACCTGCAAAGATAACCCTGGTCTAGACTAGAGATTTTCCTCACAGGCCATGGCTACCTCCTCACTGGTCTTATGGTACTTTTCCTGGTCTCTCTGGTCTACCCCTCCACTCTTTCCCATTTTTCCTGACATCCTCCCAGACCACTTATAGCCTATAGCTTCCAAATGCAACTGATCTTGGTAGCTCCTGGGTCATAGCCTATGCCAGTTTTCTTGCCTGACTTACTTTATTTTAGACATCTGACATCACTCTTACAGTAGTCACTGCCTTACTCATTGAATTGTGCTGTACCTATGAGGTGGTTCCAGCAGATTCAAGGCAACCTCACCTGTTTTCCAAAGGTCTAGGGTAGAGTTGTAAGGGGTGTTTTATGAGGTGGCAGGAGATAATAAAATAATGTTTTTGTTAACATACTGCATTTTTAGGCAAAGTCCCTTAGTAGCCTGGACCCTCTTATGTGGGATAAGATTACTAGGGTGATGCTCACATTACTTCAGATAACTGCTAAGCTTGCATTTAGTAGCCCCCTCCTCGCACCACCTTTGATTTTTTGAGACAGGGTTTCTCTGTGGCTTTAGAAACTCTCTTGGAACTTACTCTTGTAGACCATGCTGGCCATGAACTCACCACAGAGGTCTTCCTGCCTCTGCCTCCCAAATGCTGGGATTAGAGGCCTGGGCCACTACCTCCTGGCTAGTAGCCTTAATCATGGTTCTTCTAGCTGCTAAGCTTGCAATTAGAAGCCTTACTCCTGGTTATTGTTGTACTTCTTCCATCTCCTCCTTCTTCTTGATAGTGAAGCTTCAGATGCATTAAAAAAGTCTATTGTTTATTAATATGCATATGTCTTAACCAGGAAGGTTAGAAAGGTAGCATGGGGGGGTTATAGAGGTGAGGAATTGTTACTCATGCTAAGGATGACTGGAGGGAGGTCAAATGAGATAAATATGAAGTCAGTCTTAGGCTTTGCAAAGATTCATCAAAGTATGAGTCGGTGTTTGCTTGGTGGAGGCAGAACCAATGTAGTGTTTACATCTCATCCCATTCCATTCACCATCCCAACCAAACCACCTTATCAGAGTCAGTCCCACTGTGTCCAGTCCGTAGTTCAATGTCACAACCCTCAGCTCATTTTTACTGCTTTTCTCTCTTCATCTCTTTCTTTGTTCTTGTCTTCTTCCCTTCCACACTCGTCCCCTCCTGGCATCTCTGCCCAATGGAGTACAAATACAGAAGTATTTTCTGTGAGCACATATAAAGGCTGAGGCATTTGCTCCTGATTGCTATCTTTTTAAAATTTTGTGGCACACAGAATGTTGAACCCTTAAGGCCCTGTCCATTCTGAATGCTAAATTAGGCATCAGGAATGAATGAGCCCTAGATGCCATCTGGAATGTGCCATGCCATCCCCATATATTGGTGACTGGTGAGCGGCTTGTCACATTAACACTGGCTAAGAGTTCCACTCCTGGAGTCTGACTCAGAATGGCTGAAGAACAGCTTGGATCCACTGCTGTGACATGTACCTTTTAATCCAGTGCAGGAATCCCAGAAGCCTGATCTCAGAGCCTGTCATGCAGTCAGGATGTCCCACTTGACAGGTGATTATGAACTGATCAATATTGCGGTTAAATAAGGATCAGGATAAACAAATAGGCCGAACAGATGTTTATTCAGGGAAGAAATAACTTACAGCCTAGACAGATGAACACCAGCAATTTCCACCGAATGTCCTCCCGTCCGAGTCCCACCAGCAAGAGAGCTTTTCCAGGCTCTTCCTCCGACTTCCTTCCACAGGTCACTTCCGCCCATGGCTCCATCCCCAATGGGCGTGGTCAGTGCCACAAAAGGACTATCTCACTACAGATCAAAATTCTGTATCCTTCTCTGTGCTTTAGTAAGTTAGATGTTCCTGTCATCTTTTCCCCAACAATGAGGTGGGTGCAACCCAAGGCATCTTTTATGGGTTCGAGACCAATACCCTTACCATGTCTTTGTATGGCAGGGAGCACAGTAGGCAGACCTCCAAGGCCTTGCTTTGATTTCCTGGGTTCTATATGATGGTTCAGACCCTGGCTGGGATTAGATTCTCCCCATCCTACATGTTAGACTTTTCATTCCTGTGACAAAATAACTGACATGAATATTATGAGGAAGACATTATTTAGTTCATAGCTTCTGCCATCACTGCAAGAAGTGCACAGTGTGACAGGAAACCTGACAGACAATAAGTAGAGAGAACACAATTACATGGTTGTCCGATGAGGCAGTATGGCTCGATCAATACCTCTTACCACTGAAAAGCTCACAGCTGCACAGCAACTAACCTCATACTTTACTTCCCTGTTAATAAATTCAAAGGGGAGAACCTGGTATCCCACCAAAGGCATCCTAAGAAATATCCTTACACATACACTCTTCATTATTAATTTTAAAATCGTTATATTCTGTCATGATATTCTGTCTCTCTAATACACACAAAACATTCACCACATTCATGTGGAGCGATCCCCCCCCCAAATAACACATGCCATGGCCCCAACCCATTCCCAATGTGGGGCCAAGGATCAGTATGCTTTTCCTTCAAAGAAATGAAGTCAGCCAGATGATGGCTCTCTGCGAGATTAGTTAAAAAAAATAGATGTTAACATGAATTCTTTCAACTGGAAGTATCCTGCTTTCGAATATTTATTCTTTTCTGTTTTCCAGAGATGAAGACATACATTATATTTTGGGCCTCCCTCCTATTGTTCCCTCTCTCAGAACAAGGATTTGATCAGCTCATTGCTGACAATGAATTGATAAAAGCATTATATGGAGCCCCATGTGATTGCAGGGGAGGAAAGTCCCTTACTACTGGTTCCTTCACTGGATATGTTGATTGAGGAGATAAAACTGCTTATCTATCCATGCAGTCTGCCCTTAACAGGGGAGTCACTCAAGACTGGATACGTGTTAACAAACCTAAGTCCCTTCCCATCATTAATGGAGAGCCAGGCCTTTGTCCAATGGAGTGCAACTTTGTAGATAAAATAAATTCCAGGTATTATGGCACCTCTCAAGAGTGCATTCATAATAATC
The DNA here is from genome assembly GCF_943737965.1 of Phodopus roborovskii. Lineage (NCBI taxonomy): Eukaryota > Metazoa > Chordata > Mammalia > Rodentia > Cricetidae > Phodopus > Phodopus roborovskii. Next base: position 103,519 of record NW_026125604.1, read on the forward strand.
GATCATACTTTACAGCATTCCCCTTTTAAAACTATGAAGGTAATTTGGAGGAGACTAGGGAACTATCCCTCAGGATCTCTACTCCAACAAATATGCTCAGGCTTCACACTTTGCTCCACCTGGAATACCAGCCTGTTGTGATAAGATAGCACCCATCCATGTTTCTGATGTTGGGCTGAGAGATCAGGGCAGAGAAATCATAGTCCAGAAAAAATGCAAACCATGATTGACTCTCTGATTCCTCATATGGATTATCATACATTATTACTTCCCAAACCCAGCGGTACAAACAGCAACTCACAAACGTCAGATATTCAGTCTGCTACCCATTATGCTTTAAACATTACCAACCCCAGCCTAGCAAAAGACTGCCAGCTATGCTTGACCTTGGGAACCTCCTGGTCCATAGCATTACCTGTGCTTAATGATTCCTTGTTGCCTAATTATGAATTCATGGGGAAGGATAACTTCACACTTAGAGTCTCTTTTAAAATCCAGCCCACAGGATTTAATAATTCCTCATGGTTTTACAAACATTTTAAGAATGAATGACAGCTTTGATAGAGATGTAGGACAAGCCTCCTTTACCTCTTGCTTTTCAGTGATTAATGTCTACAGCTCTATGTGCTGGTTCTGGACAAGTCCTACTTTGTGCAATGACTTAGCTTATGCCTTGCTGCCAGCTAATTGGACAGGATTTGGTGTCCTGACTACCCTCCTTCCAGATATAGAAATAATACCTGGATGTGCCCATCCCAATATGCAGCATGGACTATTTCACTCTGAGGCACAAGAGAGCAGTCTAATTCATTCCAATATTGGTTGGACTTGGTATTTCAGGAGACCTAGCCACAGTTCTGCAGGCATGAGTGTTAGGAACTAGCAGCCAGCTGACCCCCGCCCCAACGATGGGTGGGAGGCTCATGGCAGTGTCATCCCTATGTCAGCTTTACCTGGCTTTACCTGGCAGCCAGAGGACTCAGTTATGCATGAGCAAGTCCCCTTTAAAAGCAAGTGGCCCACACCGTTCTCACTCTCTGCCTCTCTGCTTCTCTCTCTGCTCCTTTGCTCTCTCTTTGCTCTCTCTCTGTTCCCTCTCTCTCTCCTGCTTTCGGTTGGCCACCAGCTACCCCCTCTTTCTCTCCCCTCTCTCAATAAATCCACGTAGGCGCTGAGTCTCGTGTTTGTGTTTCTTAGGCATAAGTTGCATCAAAAGAACAACAATGGGAATAGCAATAAAATCATACTCTAGGCTGTCTCAACAGACCATCTAAGTGTCAGTCCAGGACCTCCAGGAACAAGTTGACTCTCTAGCAGTGGTGAACCTACAAAATAGAAGAGGGCTAGACTTACTCACTGCTGACAAGTGAGTTATTTGACTTTACAGCTAAATGCTGCTGTATGCTAACAAGTCCGGAATAGTTCTAGACAGAATCAAGAAACATCAAGAAGAGCCCGAGAAACTTTGCAGATGGCTGTTTGATCAACCATCTGGAATGCCTAGAATGGACTCCTGCTTTACCTCCTTCCCCTGCTAGGTCCCATCCTTAGTCTACTTAGTCTTTTATCGCTAGGACCTTTTCTGTTAACAAACAGATGTGCCTCATTAAAAATCAAATGCTATAAAAATGCAACCCATACAGGTACATTATCATCACCTTGAAATGGCTGATATGGGAGACAGCTATGAAAAACTCTAGCCAATACACAGGTAACCTGTGTGTTGACAAAATGGAGTCATCCTGTCCTTGGTGATCATTTCCAATGACGGGCAACAGAGGAGAGACAGAGTTTTCCTACCCTAATAGTCCCCTAAGACAGGAATGTTCATCACAAGTATTCATCTCCAATGATAGGTAAGGCTATGCCACATTCCTGATCTAAGAATGTCTCTAACCTAATACAGGCACAGTCCTCTCAAGAACATCCCACTTCATGGCATTTTTTTAACTATATTTAAAAGGGGGACCTGTGCAGAACACCGGAGCAAAGTTAGCATCTAACAGCCATCTTTCCTATTATTCTCTTAGATACGAATATACTGGTAATTTTCCATTTTCCTATATTATTCCCTTGTTAAACATTTGATGCAATCTGACCCTGAAAGAATCCCAGCTGCATGCTTATCATATAGCAAGTTATCTTATAGCAGAACACCTGCATTCTGCTTGGAAGGAGCTTCTGCCTCCCTCAAATACTCCACATTCTCCCTTTGTCCCGTTCCATCATTTCTCCACCACTTAAACTCTGTGGTTATATTCATTAAATGAGACATGATCAGAATACTGTCTTATTTCCATCTCTTGTGTCTCTTGTTCCCTCATTCGCCTCCCCTCCGGCAGGGTCCCTGTCAACTAACCAGCAGGTCGGGGTAATTACTAGGATTCTAGCTTGAACAAAATGGATCTAGATATCATCTGCCATTATCACAGATGAGGAATCCAGGTCGGAGAGAGCTGACCTCAGGACAGACCAAGGGATCTTTGTTAGGTAGTTTGAGATACATCTTGAATGTCCAAGTTGCTGTTGGGTGTCATGGAGTAAATGAGTCTGTCTATTATGGGAAAGGTCTGCACTGGTGATGGCATGCTGGAAACTAGTGTGAGTGGGAATCTGTCCCCAAAACTCTTAGCTAGATGCTAGACACTAACAGTGTGAGCCTGCCGCATGCAGAAACCAATTAGTATGTGTTTACTTAGAGCCCAGGATGGGTCAGGTCATAAGCATTGTAGATTCTTAGTGCTTGTAACTTAGAGATACTTAGTGCTTGTAACTTAGGGATGCCAATGACAGACAACAGACTGAGTCACACCACTAAGTAACAGCCTCCAGATGACCATATGCTCTGTAGAATTTTCCTGAAACTATAGCACCATGGAGATCTGCCTTTAGGAGCTTGGCCTGAATCATCTGTGGCTGCCTAGGAGGTGAAGAGAGCCAATAAAGAAATGTTTGTAACAAAGCAAACAGATCACAAACACCCACAGCCAACCAGTTTCTCAGGTTCTTCTCTAGTGCTCGCAAAACATGGGATGTACTAACATGGCAGGATTCAGAAATAAAACTCAAGTGTCTGTCTTGATTCTGTGGCACAGCTCACAGATACTGCTTTCACAGTTCCTGCAGAGGAAGGGAGAGAGTGCATCTGTCATAAAGTCTGAAACATGGAGAAAGTTAGCACCATGGGCTTGGGAATTACAGTGTTCAGCCAAACAGAGCTAGGCTCGAGGCTAAGAATGAGCATGAGGGAGCATTTGAGACTGTGTGTAAGTCCATGTTCCCTGATGACAATTGACCAAGGCCAAGTACACTCCCCCTCCTTGGACTTCAATTTCTTACCTGGAAGAACCTTTCCAAGGTTCTCAATAGGCAGAGTTGGAGCTCTGCCTTGATGCCTTTCCTGCTGGCCAGTTGTTGGTGTGATGTTGGAGCCCCTGGCTCAGAGAAGGAAGAGCATCAGAAGGTGGCATTGTAGTAACAGCCATTAACAACCCATGTGCTCTTAACCCTATCTGTTCTCCCAAGTGAAATGAACAAATGAACATCAGTCTTGTTTAACTCCTATTACAGAAGGTGCAGTTTGCCAGGCAGGTCCTTGTGTAAGGTAGCATGTTTAACTAAAAGTTAACAGTAGAGGACCAAAACTTTTTGCTGGGATTATTATCCCTTGTCTTGGTGCCCTTCACACAAAGCCCAGATTTGAGTCAAGAACACTAGGCTCAAATCTGAAACAAGCCCTTTCTGCAAGGACCCCAGGGAGGCAGCCCCACAGCACAGTGGAACTCTCACACCTTCTGGGACATGGGAGGCTTTGTGACTATAGAGTGTTATACAAAGCCTATAAATTGTGGCTATAAACACAAACTCAGAACTACTTGGAGGGAGAAAACTTCCCACAAGACAGTAATGCCTTCATTTCAGAAACTTCTGAAATGCATATGCAAGACCTCTCCTTGTCAGTAATCTTTGAGTGGCAAATTATGTCTTGTGATATTAAAAGCTATAGGAAAATACATATTAATGAATATCATGATGTTCGTCTTCTCTAGAAAGCCATGGGCAACAGACTGAGATATTAGTGTGGAGATTCGGAGAACAGCCAGAGGATGAACATCCTCCTCAGGCTAGCCAAAGCCTGCCTTTTAGAGGACAAGCCAAGACACACACACACACACACACACACACACACACACACACAGAGAGAGAGAGAGAGAGAGAGAGAGAGAGAGAGAGAGAGAGAGAGAGAGAATGGTAGGGTGAGGCTCCCTTCTTGTTGCAGAAACCAGTGGATCCCTTGTGACTGAGGGGGCAGGGCTGCCCAGTGAACCCTGGAGACTTGAGGAATTCATAGCCTGACCTAGAAGACTAGGCAATGGTGAGCGGCAAGGCCTTTAGAAAAGATGTGTGTACCTCTGTTGCTCCGGGTTAATGTCAAACAACCTCATGACTCTCCTCTGTTTGGCAGAGAAGCCTTTGGATTTTTTTCTGCTGCTGCTTTGGCTTTTGGCAAGTGAAATATTCCAAGACCTCAGCCTTGCTCTGCAGATGGCTCTCACAATTTTGCTGACTCAAGTGTGGTATGCTCTACTTCAGGAAGGAACTTATAAAGGCCTCAGCTTGCTGGAGTCCCAGCTCCTGCTCAGAGACATGGTGATATGGTTCACTGTTCTGGTCTCAGACACCAGGACCCTCATACCCCATTCCTGAGAGCCACCATCTTTGCCTAGCTTTCTGTCTGTCTAAGTGTTTGCTCCACACAGCTGCCAAGGTGTAACAGTAACGCTCATGCTAACTGTGCAGCTACCATACTGCTGCCTGGTCAAACACTGACTTCCTGTCCTGCATCTTTGAGGTAACTCTTTCGAGCATTGAAAATCCTTTGTAATGCAAGACTTCTCTAACCCTGTGGGGAAGAAAGCTTGAGATATGGATTAGCCAGGTCATTAAATGAATCAGGACCACAAGATTAGACTGAAGTGAAAGGGAGCTGGGCTTTTTAGGGAAATGAGCCATTCTAGCACCAGGGGAAACTGCCTGGGCTTCCAGGGAGGTCAAGGAGGGGGAACGGGGACATTGAGCACCACAGCCGTCTGTCCTTGTTCGTCAATCTGTGGACCCCATGTGGCTGCTCTTTGGGAGGTGTCCTCCACTCCCACTTTCAGTCACAAATATGAGAGCATCTTGGGCATTGCTCACTCTCAACAACAGCACATGTAATATTAAGTTACACGGGTCCTAGGAAACACTAAGTGAAACTACTTCACAGTTGCATTCAGTCCTGAAACACTCAAGCATCACCTCCTCCCCAGTTGGGGCAGCAACAGTCTATTCTTCCCTGGGCAGCAGGTGCCTCACTTGGCCTTCTTCTGCTGCAACCCTGGGTAGTGCTCTTTCCTGAACCTACTGGTTGGGAAATATTATTTTAAGTTGTGTCATTTGTTTATGCTGCATCTGTTTAACTCTGTGAAGTTGTGTTATTGTGATTTTCTAAAACAGAAGATGGTCTAATAAGGAGCTGAAGGCCAATAGCGTGGCTGGAGCAAGGACAGGTGGGGCTGGCTGGCAGACAGTACACATTGAAGGAGAAAGGAGGAAGAGAGGAAGCAAGAAGAGAACAAGGGGAGGAGGATGTCATGGACCAGCCACTCACCGAGCCCAGGAGTAAGAGTGAAATAAGATATGCAGAGGTAAAAAAAGGAAAAAGCCCAGTGGCAAAAGGTAATTGGGCTAATTTATAGTTAAGAAAAGCTATCAACAGACCAAGCTCAGGCCAGAAATTCAGTATTAAAAATAAGCCCCTGGGTGTGATTCTTGCATTGGGGGGGTGTGTCCCATAGAAAAGTAAGACTAAAACATCACATTATACCTCCCTCTTTGCGGGGTTCTTTTCCACTAACCATACAGTAAAAACAAGTCTGAGGCTAACCACCTGCTTTATGTTAACATATCAACAGTAACTGATACCTACACTTTTCTAAAGGAGGGGGTAAAAAGACAGAATACACAATTTTTGAGGTACTTCAAGACAGGGATGGCTCTCTCTCTCTCTGTCTCTCTCTCTCTCAGTCTCTCTCTCTTGCTTTCTCTCTCACTCTCTGTTTTGTTTGTTTAATACAGGTTGTATGTCTGTGTAGCCCTGGCTGTCCTAGTACTGAGACAGCCACCTGCCTCTGCCTTCTAAGTTCTGGTATACTTAGTGCTTCTCAAGTAGTTGATTTACAATGAAACATAGATTCATATGCTCATAGGTATTTGTACAATTTATTTTAGTCTCATTAACCTTTCTAAGCCATTAGGAATATAGTTATTTTTTTCATGAACATAATAATATTGACTTTGAATCATGCCAAAGGGACACAGCAGGGGTATAAGTCATCACATCACAAGCTTAATCTTCACAGTGTTCTCTCTCTCCTCTAATACTGCTCCAGTGCTTGCTTCCCCTTCCTGACACATCTCTTTTCTGCTCAAGTACCAAGTCCTTTGTTATGTGACACTGGGCCTAGGAAGCTTCTCATATGACAAAGGGTGAACAGCCAGGCAGTGGAGGGGAGCAGTAGTTATCCATGCAGGCAATGGCCAAGAGAATTTAAAGGCCTAGGATGCACCTCTTCTATTTTTCCTGAGCGGCACTTGTCCCCTGAGGATAACACACACACTCATCCTGACCTCTCTTCAAGTATAGAGAGTGAGTAGGGAAGATTCACACTCAGGGCCTTGATTGCTTTTGTGTACTGTGAGTCAATTCCCTGTATGTTGTCCTGGGACTCCGTTGTGACAGGTATCCCTGATTCAGCTTCCAGTTTCGACCATCTATAATGTCATCTGTTCCAATTTTGTGTCTCTCATCTAGGCCTCCCAAGGGCTCCTATGCAGTCTACTTCAGGCCTCACTTACTCCTTCCCTTTCTTCCTTGTGTTCAGTACCTTTCAGCCACCAGGATTCTTTGTTATTTAAATTTCTGCTGGAAAAAGCCCTTATGCTCAAGAAACAAAATAGGCACTTTGCACACACAGACTTGCTCCAGGGACATCCATGGGCCAAGATCACACTTCCACTTTGAAGCCTTGGGTGACATCATTGAGCCATGTGGGCCTCCAGGGGACATGTGCCTTGGGGTTAGCTCCACAGCCAAGGGAGGGGCAGCCAAAGTGGCTGCTTCTATGGCTACTGGAGTATGTTTCTCCTGATCTCTCAGTTGTCTCCCCATGGCTGCCTTAGTCTGTTTGCCCTTCAGGATCAGTGGATATTGGAGGCAAGGTGTCCTGGAGAGGGCTCTGGTATAAGAGGGACTAGGGAGTCTGAAATGCACCTGAAATAGCCAAGGTAATGGCTGTAGGGAGGCTTAAGGAGGTCTTTGTTTGTTTGTAGTTTTTCATGACAGGGTTTCTGTGTTTGACAGCCCTGCTCAACCTGAAACTCACTCTGTAGTATAGGTGGCCTTTAACACTAAGACCTGCCTGCCTCAGCCTCCTGCGTGCTGGTATTAAAGGCATCTTCCATAACCCTCTGTTATTTTTATTTATTTATTTATTTATTTATTTATTTATTTATTTAGTCTTAATTTTTTTAATTTATATTTAATTTTATATAACAAAGTCCAATTAAATGAAAACAAACATTTATACACAATATTTGGGAATTTGGGCGTCGTTCTTTCCAAACTACTTCCTGCTGGTAAGGGGCACTGTCTTGGGGGATTCGAAGAAGATTCAGATATCCTAGCTGTAGTCTGTAGGTGTCACTGGTGTTTCTAATTTTAGCCATTATGGCAGGGGTAAGATGGTATCTCAAAGTTGTTTTGATTTGCACTTCCCTGATAGCTAAGGATGTGGAGCATTTTCTTAAGTGTCTTTCAGCCTTTTTGATTTCCTCCATTGAGAATTCTTTCTTCAGTTCTGTACCCCATTTTTTAATAGGGTTATTTGGTGTTTTGGTGACTAGTTTCTTGAGTTCTTTGTATATTTTGGAGATTAGCCCTTTGTCGGATATAGGATTAGTGAAAATCTTTTCCCAGTCAGTGGGCTGCCGTTTGGTCTTGTCAACTGTGTCCTTTGCCTTACAGAAGCTTGTAAGTTTGAAGAGGTCCCATTTATTAATTGTTTCTTTCAGTGTCTGTGCCCCTAGAGTTATGTTCAAGAAGCGGTCTCTTATGCCAATTTGTTCAAGGGTACCTCCTACTTTCTCTTCTAAGAGGATCAATGTGGCTGGATTGATGTTGAGGTCTTTGATACATTTGGACTTGAGTTTTGTGCATGGCGACAGACATGGGTCTATCTGCAGTCCTCTACACACCCTCATCCAATTGTGCCAGCACCATTTGTAGAAGATGCTGTCTTTGCCCCATTGTATAATTTTAGCTGTTTTGTCGAAAATCAGGTGTTCATAGGTGCGTGGATTAATATCAGGATTTTCAATTCAATTCCATTGGTCTACCTGTCTAATCTTATGCCAATAACAGGCTGTTTTCAGAACTATAGCTCTGTAGTAGAGCTTAAAGTCAGGAATGGTTATGCCTCCTGAAGTTCTTTTATTGAATAGGGATGTTTTGGCTATCCTGGGTCTTTTGTTTTTCCATATAAAGTTGATTATTATCCTTTCAAGGTCGGTGAAGAATTGTGGTGGGATTTTAATGGGGATTGCATTGAATCTGTAGATTGCTTTTGGTAAGATTGCCATTTTTACTATGTTTATCCTACCTAACCAAGAGCATGGGAGGTCTTTCCATTTTCTGGTATCTTCTTTAATTTCTTTCTTTAGAGTCACAAAGTTCTTATTATATAGATCTTTTACTTGTTTGGTAAGCATTACACCAAGATACTTTATGTTGCTTGTGGCTATTGTAAAGGGTGATGTTTCTCTGATTTCTTTCTCTGCCACTTTGTCGTCTGAAAAAAATAGGGCTACTGATTTTTTTGAGTTTATCTTGTATCCTGCTAGTTTGCTGAAGGTGTTTCTGTGTTTGACAGCCCTGCTCAACCTGAAACTCACTCTGTAGTCCAGGTGGCCTTTAACTCTAAGACCTGCCTGCCTCAGCCTCCTGCGTGCTGGTATTAAAGGCATCTTCCATAACCCTCTGTTATTATTTTTATTTATTTATTTTTAAGCAAGGGACTCATATGGCCCTGGCAGTTGTAGAATTCATTCACAATATTGTTGTGACCACCTCGATCAGCAAGGAAGACACAATGCTCCGACCGTTCTTTAAGCAGTTTATTCAGGAACCTTGAAAAATCTTCTGACCCCAGGGAAAGCCCGCCCACAGCTTAAAAGCTCTCTACACATTATTAGTAGTCACATTATGTAAAGGTAACAGGATTATACTTCTGTTTCAACTACGAAGTACTTTTATCACTTCATGTAAGGATTTCTTCCATCTTCTGTATGAGTAAAAGCAGAGAGTAGCTTTAGTTGGCTTTGGTCTCGGAACTCTTGTTTGTTTGTTTGTTTTGTTTTGTTTTAATTAGTTTTCCCCTCTGAAGTCAAAATTACCCTGTTTAGCCCAGACACTTACTATGTAGCCTAGGCTGAGCTCAGAAGTGTAATATTCCTGTCTCAGCTTCTGGCATGTTAGAATTTACAGGCCTCTCTCACTGCTTCAATCCCAGAAAGCATCTTTGAGACTGGCAGAGTTAGTTTCTGTCGGTGTGTAATGCTAGAGCTGATGGAGAGATAACTGGTGATTAAGAATGTTCCTTTGACTTCCAGAAAACCAGATCTAAGTTCCCAGCAACCAAGGTAGACACTTAACAAGGACCTGTAACTACAGATCAAGGAGATAAAACACCTTCCTCCTACTCAGACTTCCTTCCATGGGTCACTTCTGCCCCTGTCCACCCTCAATGGGCGTGGTCAGTGCCACAGAAGGACACAAAGTGAATATCCCACTATAATTCCCCTTTTAGTCTAAGGCCTGGAGGAAAAATGTTGATTAACAGAAATGAGTTAATGCTTAAGACAGAGCTAGCCAATAAGAAACTACTACCTGGACAACAGCAGTATATCTAATACAGAGTCTCTGTGTGTTATTTGGGGTCGGTGTGGCAACTGGATAAGACCGGCCAGGCTGGCGGAATAACCTACTCCTTACACCACTCCTTAAATCAAAATATGTGACTATAACTATTTGGGCAGGAAGAATACTTGATTTATAAAAGGTAGTTAATGAAGACTTTTCTGAGAAGGTGGAATTTGAGATTAGTAGGGCTCTGCCTGTTATCTTGAGCAAGCCTGAAGCTGTTGGCCACAACTTCTTGATCCAGAGTTATTATTCGTACTCTTCCTGCCCCCATCCACAACCCAGAGTTGTCATTGGTACTCTTCCTGTTATGCTAACACACACCTGGTGGGGAGGAGCTAAACCTAATAAGTCTGTTATTTTCCACTGTGCTGTGAGTCAGTATATAAGCCCACTCCATCCACCCAATAAACACCATTCAGCATTCCAACATTGCCATTGAACGAATAAATAAATAACTAAATCTTTAAGGAACACTAGAAAAATCATGTGAGTATCCTCATGATACTCATTTAATGAAGCTTCCATCCTAAAATGAATCACTGACTAATTATTTTCCATAGCATATAAATGTAGATTATGACATAACGAGGAATACTCCATCCCACAGAATACAAGAATAACTCCATACCAGTTGTCAATCCATTCTCATAAGAAACATTTCATGTGAGTTTAACTAAAATGTATGGGTTTTTGAAAAAAATAATCAACAATAAAATCCATAAAAACAAGGCATAATGATATATTTTGAACTTCTAATCTTTTGAGTTGGGAATCACATAAACTGTATTTTATGCCCACTGCACAAACTACTTACAGAGATTGATGACAACATAGTACTGAAAAGGCCACTGCAAAATCAGGAAGATAGAACATTCCCATGAGTAATATTGACTCCTGTAACTTTCTCCAAATGCACAGACCAAGTCATGAAGATGAACCTATAATTCATAGGATTGTAATTCCTGATAGTAATGCATACACCGACAAATAACTGATTTTTATCAAAATATCTAAAATGGTACAATGAAAAAAAGAAAGCATCTTCAACAAATGGTGCTGGCATAATAGGATGGTGACCTGTAGAAGACCTCAAAATAAATCATGCCACACGGAACCTCTTAGAAGAGAATGTAGGAGATACCCTTGAATGAGTTGGTACAGTGACAGCTTCCTGAACTGAACAAAAGTAGCAAGGATACTAAGATCGACAATTAATAAATGGGACATCGTCAAATTGAGAAGATTCTGTAAGGCAAAGGACACAGTTGACAAGACTACAGACTGGCAAAAGATCTTCACCAACCACATATCAGAGAGAGTGCTGGTCTCCAGAGTATACAAAGAACTCAAGAAGCTACTCACCAAAACACCAAATAACCATATTAAAAATGGGGTACAGAACTGAATAGAGAATTCTCAATGGAGGAATCTAAAATGGCTGAAAGACACTTAAAGTGCTCAACATCCTTAGCCATCAGGGAACTGCAAATCAAAACAACTCTGAGATACCATCTTAATCCTGCCAGAATGTCTAAAATTAGGAACACCAATGACAATTTATGCTGAAGAGGATGTGGAGAAAGTCAAACATTCTTTCACTGCCTGTGGGGGTGCCAACTTGTACAGCCAATTTGGACATCTGTATGGCGGTTCCTCAGGAAAATGGGAATGAGTCTACCACAGGAACTGGCAATCTCCCTCTTAGGCATATACCAAATTGATCCACATTCATGCAATAAGGACATCTGTACAACTATGTTCATAGCAGCATTATTCATAATAGCAATAACCTGGGAGCAACATAGATGTCCCTTAACTAAAGAATGGGTAAGGAAGATGTGGTACATTTACACAATGGAATACTACTCAGTGGGGGGAAAATGGAATCTTGAAATTTGCAGGCAAATGGATGGAACTTGAAGTAACCATTGTGAGTGAGGTAACCCACTCACAAATCAGGAATATGGAATGTACTCACTCATATATGGATTTTATACATAATGCCAAGGACCACCAGTCTATAATCCACACTGCTAGAGAAACTAGGATACATGAGGAACCAAAGAGATTCATGCAAGGTCCCTCATAGAAGGGGAAAGGAACAATATCTCCTGAGCATATAGGGAGTGAGGGTGGGCAGTGAGTGGAGTGCAAGCAAGGACAAAGAGAAGGGGAGGAGAGGAGAGCATGTGGGACTAGGAAGATTGACTCAGGAGGATAAGAGAGCAAAAATAAAGGATAACATAAAAGAAAAAACTGACTATAAGTGTTCAGAGACCTACAAGGATGACCTGAACTAATGATTTGAGCAACAGAGGAAAGGCAACTATAAATGCTCTTCCATGATAATGAGATTGATGAGGAACTTATTTGCCATCATAGAGCCCTCATCTAGTAGCAGAAGCAGACACCCACAGCTAAACACTGAATAAAACTGGAATCCAAATGCAGAGAGAGAGGAGTGATAAGAAACTGGGGGCAAGACCAGGCTACAGAAACCCATAGAGACAGCTGACCTGAACAAGGAGGAGCTAATGGATGTGCAGATTATACCTGGAATCCTAGCATTGCACCAACTCAGACCCCCTGAACATGGGTCTCAGTTAGAAGGTGTGGACTGTCTAAGCGACCTCTGACAGTGGAACCAGGATGTATCCCTGGTTCAGGAAAAGTCTTTGGGAGCACATTGGCCCTGGAGGGATACTCCCTTACCCTAGAGGCAGAAGGGAGGGCCTAGTCCCTACTCCAAATGACTTGACAGTTTTTTTTTGATCCCTCCTGGAAGGCATCACCTTCTCTATGGGTGGGGACGTGGAATGGGACTGGAGGGGGGGATAAAAAGGGTGTGATGGAAGGAAGGAGAGAGACTTGGGGTTGAAGTGTAAAATAAGAGAAAATAATAAATATAGGAAAAATATTTTCTTTTAAAAATGTGGGAGCTTTCTTATGGAGAGGTTTGTCCTCTGCTCTCTAATCTACTCATTTCCAGGAATTCCATACATGAGGTAAACTCAAGCACACAGTTTGTAGAAGTGAAGCCTGAGTTCACACTTTCACATGTAAAAAGAAAGGGAGCTGGGGGTAAAGTCGAATGTGAGTGAAATTTGGATTTCATTTCCTAATCATGTGTAAGATTGACTCATTCTGTGTGACACATCCAGTCTAAGACAGTGAGTTAACAGTGGGAAGTCACTCCAGTGTTGCATCTGAAAAGGTCTCTGCAATGTCTTTGTACTGCCAGTGTAAGACTAAAGTCATACTAAAATGAAAATGCCTTCCTCAAACAAGTAATGACGTCATAGAGTTTCTTTTCTCTACACTAACACCCAAGGAATGGGCTCATCGAGGAGGCTCTAGTTTTTTCTGAATTAAGGTCATGTCCTGCTACACAGAGAGCTGGTAATAGAGCATGCATGTAGATACTTTGAGCAGCTAGCATCTCTTGGCAGATAGTCTTGGGAAAATTTATCTTTAATATTCAGTACACATCACACACCTACAGTGCTATGAACATAATTATCTGTCTGAAAAAGTTACCAAGTTACCTGTTTTGAAACCTATGAAATTATACTATAAAAAAAATCATTAACATTGTGTATGTTCTCATTTCTCAGGTTCACATAAAGAAAGTTGAAATATGGAACATTATCTCTGCCTCTGGTTAACATATGACATATAGACATTGAGAAATAAAACAAGAGTGTCTTTCCAATCAGTGTGATACAATCCAAACTATAGCCTTCTTTCCCTGAAAAGTATCATTAGAGTCATTGTTTGCCCTCCCCAGACTGTAAATACTGGTGGGCCAGTTGAGGGCAGGCAGATGAAGCACTCCAGAGACTGTTTCAGGGAACTGGGTATGCTTTAATGCCCATGAGCAACTACTCATATACCAGAAGCACAGTATCTGATTTGTTAGTTCATTACCTAAGAGTAGTGAGCACTCATACCACCAGGGTGTCTTTGGAGAAAGCACATACAAGGAGCCAAGAAGAAACAATTGTGTCAACCAAGACACTAGGCACACAATGGGCTTGTGTCTCAGCTAGGCAAGGCCCCTTGTTACCCAATTGGATACTAGCTGACCTTCCCCAGTTTCTACCCTCATGCATCATTATTTTCCCAGAGAACAAGCATATCCTCTTCACAGAAAGCTTCTCCATGTTCGCTATCACAAAATTGTCATAGAACACTCCTGTGGACAACTGAGGACGGAAAGGGTTGAAAACAGTATTGCTTTGCATTACAAATCATTTTCCCACACTTTATGCAATAAATATTTCAATTACAATAAATCGATTGAAAAACCAATAGAATGAAAATATGTAATTGAATAAAAAATACATTAGGAAGGAAGCAGACATTAAATGAAAAGAAAAAAAGGCTGGCACAATTACATACCCTGAAATTGCTTTCTATTGCTGTGATAAAATATAAGTAGAACCAGCGTGGGGAAGAAAGGGTTTACTTCATATAAAAGCTTGTGATTTAGAACCAAAGGAAGCCACTTCAGCAGCTCAATGGAGGAGCCTGAAACAGAAACCAAGGGAGCACACTGCTCTCTGGCTTCCTCCCTGCCTGAAGCTCAGCTACTTTTTTTGCACAACACAGGCCTTCCTGCCTAGGAATAGCAGTACCACCCACAGTGGGCAGGCACTCCTACATCAATTGTGAACCAAGAAAATGTCCCACAGACATGCCCACAGGCCAACATGAAAGAGGCAAATTCTTAATTGGCTGTGAAGTTGATAACCAAGATTAGCCTTCCTAGTGACCCATGGAAAAGGAGTTGGAGGATTTCAGGATATAGGATGTACCATTCCTTTGAAACACCTGTGTTTGCATCTGCTGACTTGGCAGCAGTTAGAAAAGTCAGAAACTAAACACAGATGGGGAACTACAGGTGCTAACCATTTTTGAGTGTTGTATTTCAGACAGGACACTCTGGTCCTTGATAAAGTTCTGTGCTATAGAAGTACTGAGAGCCTAGGCAAAGAATATCTTAAAGCAGCAGAGGATAATTTAGCATTTACAGACTCCTAATGTAAATTCTCTAAGAACAGGGAAGTGAGACATGAGCAGTTAGGAAGAAACAAGAGATTGGTGGAGCTGGAGCAAACATTAAGGCCCTGGAGAACAGTAAACTTACACCTGGAATGAATTCGTGTTAATTGTACTTTGTAGTTCCATGAAATTTATCAAAACCTGAAACTAAATGTGAAAATTCTTCAAAATAGAAAAAGTAAAATCCCCAAGTCAATAATGTGGGGGCAACTTCTCACATATCTATAGATACAGATATATAGAAATATGAAAAGCATTTGTACTATTTTGAACCAGAGCTAATTCAAATAATATTTTCTGTTTGTTTACTAAAGTAAAAGGATGCATTTGTTCATTTAACTGTAATATGTTTGAGGATAATCCACGAAGAGAGGAAAGAAATAGAAACTGACAGAAAGAGAGAAAAGAATGAAAACCAGACAAGGAAATTCCACTGCTTACACAGCCTGGAAGTCAGAACCTATGGATACCTGCCGTCTGTCCCATCTAAAAGAAAGAAGGCATGTGCTGTGTTTGAGGGTAAAAGCTGACTTGGCAAATTCAGACTGTCAGAATAACCGCAAAGCCTTGGTGTGGGGAGACATGCTCTTGTCATGAATGTCCGGCTGGGCCCTAGTGATTCTAAATCTAATTTTAACCAGATGTCGGGAGAGTGTTATGGCTATCGCAGGTCTCGATCCACTGCCTCTGAATTGGGAATAAGTGGCACTTTTCTCCTCCTGCTGGATCAGAGAAGGCAGCCGACAGCACACTGAAACACAGTTTTCAAAGCCTCAGAGGCCAGAATTCCAACCCTCCCAACTGTCTTTTCCACAGGTACCCGCCCACACCTAACTAAGCATGTGCAGAGCTCCTGGCCTCTGCAAAGACTGGATCTCCACCAAGCTGCAGAAGGTGAGAAATCAGCTCTGCCTGTAGGCTGGAGCCCAGGGTGGCAGGGTAAATGTGATGAGGGAGAGAGTAAGGTGGTGGTGGGGAGAGTGGAGAGGAGGGTGGTAGTGAGGCCTTTTCATTTGGAGGGACTGACTGAAAGCGAATTGGGTAGAGGCAGAGCCATGGTTGAGGTGGTACACTATTGTTACTGATTAGTTATCTAATTAAAAGAAGGAACTATGGTACATTCTCTTCTGACCTCCACATACGTGACATGGTGATAACACAAGCATAGAACTAAACACAATAAATAACCAACCGACCTAGCAGATGCTGGTTTTCCATGTTATCCTCGTTCCGCAACCTGCAGCTCTGCATGTCAGTACTCTGTACTGAGGCCAGAATTTGGATCAAGTGCAAAGAACATCCAAGAAGTTCATAACTTGTGCCTTGTATTTTGGAAGGCCCGGAGTAAGCTGGGTATTGTCTGTTAAATAGTTCTGTCTTGTAGAATACTCCAAGCCATCCTATGAAGCAAGCACAGGAGAATCACACTCCAAGATCTCAAATGACCCAGAATGAAAAGGGTCTTGAAAACTCTTCAAATAAGATCAATCCCAGCTTTAAGTTTTCAGATTAGGATTGTACAGTTAGCAAACACAAGCCAATGTCTCCCCCAAACCCCCCCCCCCCGGTCCAGGAAACTTCAAAGGATGACACATTTCTGGTTCCAAACCTTTTGAATGAGAAGAGAAATACTCACTATCTGCTGTTCTCATACTGTTACACACAGCTTTCTTCTGGGAGAGCACAGAAATAGCTGCCTCTCTCACATACATGTATCTACTGAAAAGATCCAGAACTGGATACAGTAGTGATCTCCTCTAATCCTGTCACTGGGCAGGCTGAGGAACATGTATGCATTTTTGTATACATGGATGTGGTAAGAGAGGACTCTACATTCTAATGTGCCCGAAGCTGGAACAGGAATATTACACTTCCGAGCTCAGCCTATGCTACATAGCAAGTTACTTTGTCTTCAGAGGGGAAAACTAATTTGAAAAAGCAAGAGTTCTGAGACCAAAGCCAGCTAAAGCTACTCTCCCTTTGTACTCCTTAAAAGAGTTGATAAAAGTTCTTAGTAGCTGAAACAGAAGTAAACCCCAGACATCATTACACAACATGACTTCTAGTAATGCGAATGAATTCTAGGACACCTAGGGTCATATGAGTCCCTTACTTTAAAATAAAAATAAATAAATAAATAAATAACAGAGGGTTGTGTCAGATGCCTTTAATCCCAGCACACAGGAGGCAGAGACAGGCAGATTCTGAGTTTGAGGGCACCTGCTCTACAGAGCTTCAAGTCAGGCAGGGCTGTTAAACAGTGGAAAACCTGTCTGGAAAAAACTTTAAAAACCAAACAACAAATAAATCAAACCCCCTCCAAAGGACTCTGAAACCCTCTCTAAAGCCATTCCCTCCACTATTTCAGCTGCATTTCTGCCTCCATAATCCCCACTCTCCCCAGCATCCTCTCCCTGACAGCTTGCCTCCTATATTCTTTTTTTTTAATTTATTTTTTTTATTTAATTTTATATAACAAAGTCCAATTAAATGAAAACAAACATTTATACACAATATTTGGGAATTTGGGCGTCGTTCTTTCCAAACTACTTCCTGCTGGTAAGGGGCGCTGTCTTGGGGGATTCGAAGAAGATTCAGATATCCTAGTCTGTAGGGCTGTTTTGTCCAGATGTTTGGAATGTAGGATCAGCTTGTACTCTGTTTCAGGCGGTCTGGTGTGATCAAATCACATTAGTCTGGAAGGAATCCACATCTTTTCATTTTCTGTGCTGTGGAAACAAAAACAGAAATACTTTTCCCCAGTAACTTGTTCTTCAACTTAAATTTTGGAGTCAAAGCGTTTTTTTTTTTTTTTTTTTTTTTTTTTAATTTATTATTTTACATGTCGATCCCCGTTCCCTCTCCCTCCCTCCCCTCCAGCCCTCCCTTCCTCCTTCCCTCCCTTTTGCCCTCTCTACCCTCTCCCATGCACTCTAAACACCCTCCCCTCCCAACCCCCCACCACAATACCATATGTAGGGGAATGCCATCCAGTTGGGGTCATGTAGATCTGACAGGTCCTGTAAAGTAGGGACTAGGGCTTCTCTCCTATCTCTAGAATAAGGCAGTTATCCCTCCATGGGGGATATGTTTGCAAAGTCCTTTTGGGCACCAGGGATACATCCTGGCTCCACTGTCTGAGGTCTCTTAGACTGCTCAGACCTTCTGGCTGAGACCCATATTCAGGGGCGTCCGAGTCAGTCCCCTGTTGGCTTCCCAGCTATCAGTCTAGTGGCCCTTAGCTCCTCCTTGTTCAGGTAAGCTGTCTCTATGTACTTCTACCACATGGTCTTGTCCTCTCCATCTGCTTCTGGGTTCTAGTTCGACTCAGTTTTTATGTATGGGTGTTTGCTCCTGTTTTCAACAGGCATTAGTTGAGGACGATCTGTCTGCGACATCTGTCACCCCATTGATCACCAGGGTTGATTCGGCTGATCTGGCTGGCTAGGCGGGTGTCCCCTTCCTCCCTCACTGCTCCAAGTGCATCCCTCCCGATGCTGCGCGCTTGGTCGAAGAGGACGACCTTCCCCGAATAGAGGAGGACCGGTCTTCGGTCAAGGGTATAAGAGTAGCTGCACTCCCCTGCTAGAACCTCCAAACAAGCTCTCAAGGCCTCCTATATTCATTTATCCTGACCAGCAGCACCACTGTTGCAGCCAGGGTGAGACAACAACTGAAGAGATCACAACAAACAGACCCTACCCACCACTGAAGGGGCCACTTTGCCATGGAGGTAAACCCAAGGCACATGTCTAGCCAGAGGCCGAAGGGGCCCTATGACATCATGCAAGGAAATAAATCCAGTCTGGTCCAGGTCTATTGATGACCCTGGAGCAAGTGTGTGTGGGCTGTGCTTACTTTGTTTCTTGGGCACAGAGGATTTTCCAGAGGAAATTTCAACAAGAAAGATCCCTGGTGGCTTAAAGCTGCAGAACACAGCAAAGAAAGGGAAGGAGTGAGTGAGGCTTGAATCAAGTAGACTTCTTGGGAGAGCTCCGGAAGCCGGCCGACAATGAAGGGTGAGCTGGAGGACAGACAAGGATTTGAGAAGGGTACGAGTATAGAGGGCCAGGAACGGGAAGTTGAATCAGGATACCTGTCACAACAGAGTCCCAAGACCACTTTCCAGGGAATTGGCTCAGAGTGCATAAAAGCAATCGAGACCCAGAGTGTGAAGCTACCCGACTCAATCTCTAGACTAGAATAGATGTCAGGATGAGTGTGTATTATCCCCAGGGGGAAATAGTGTCGCTCAGGAGAACTAGAAGAGTTGAGTGCAAGTCCTTTAGCTTGTGCTGGCCCCTGCCTACCTGAATAAGTGCTGCCAAGGACCCTGCTCCCTTCCACTGCCTGGCTTTTCACCCTTCCTCTCATAAAAACCTCCGTAGGTGCATGCAGTATCACAAACCTAAGGCGTTGGTATGTGAACACAAAAGAGAAGCAAGGTGAGCACTGCAGCGGTTTTAGAGCAGACAGAAAACACTTTAAAATTAAGCTCTGATCTGGTGATGCACACCCCAATGTGTCATATTATCAGAGATCAAGTGCTTAGGCATGCCTCAAAGTCAATATTATTATGTATATAAAGGAAATACTTGATCTTGTGTCCTATGCCTTTGAACCCAGCTCCCTATACCACATAAAATAATGAATGAAAAGGTGGTGGGTGTGTTCACAGGGCATTGGTGGGTCTTACCTTTAATCCCAGCACTAGGGAGGCAGCGGCAGGCTAACGTCAGTTCCAGGCCATCCAGTTTCTACAGAGTTAGTGCCAGGACAACCATGGCTATGCATTGAAACCCTGTCTTAAAAAACCCTGTGTGTGTGTGTGTGTGTGTGTGTGTGTGTGTGTGTTGTGTTATGTGTAAGGACATATGGATTTGTGAGCATGGGTGTGGGTGTAAAATAAGTTCTGGATGAATCAAGCTGAGTTCTTTTTGACCCAGTTGATTGATGAATATGTTGGAATCCAAAGTCTTAGGGAGGAATTTTTCACCTGTTAAAATTAGCCTTTAGCTTTTCTGTCAGGGGTTGAAGATTTAGCTTAGTGGTGAGAATGGTTGTGTGGCATGCCCAAGGCCCAGGGACTGATCTCTAAAGCAGAAAACAAAATCCTTTAAATGAAAAGAAGTAAGAAGACAAGGGCTGTTGTTCTCTAAGAGCCCTTATTTTGGAACAAAACCATCATTAGACTGGATTGAAAGTTGTGACAACCTCTTCTTCTGACACCTGCTGGACATCAGATGAGTTTTCCAGTTGCTAGCTGATTCTTTTTGTTCATTTATACTTTTTTTTGTTATTTCATTCCTGCCTATTTGTTTATTTATCTATCTATTTATTTATTATTTGGAGACAGTGTCTCATTTTGTATTCCATGGACTGTCTCAAGCTGGGAGATAATCCTGCCTCTGCCTACTGAGTGCAGGGTTTAAAGGCGTATAGGACCATGGTAAATCATTAATTTATTATTTATTTAGTGTATTTATTTACTTTCATTTCTTGCAACAAGATTCCCTGTGTAGTCCACTGTGTCCTAGAATCACTTTATAGACCTTGCTGGGCTAAAACTCATTGAGTTTAGACTGCCGGTGAGTGGAATTAATGTTGTATAACACTACTGCCTGACTATTTTTTTTTTTTATACTTGTTGAATGTTCTCAAAGTTCATGGAGTTCAAGAGGCCTTCGAGCTTGAAATCATGAAGTATAAACTGAAACATAGTTCTTGGAACAAAGTGAAGACAGCTCATCGGAAGATCTTCCCAACTTACTAGTGAAGATTTATAGAGAAGAAAGCCTGGGATGTGACCATCAGAATCTTCCAGAATATCAATAGGAATGATCTCAGTGAGAGGGCAGCAGGAGAGATTGCTGGTGAGTAGTGTCAAGCTTCTTTACTATGAGGTTCATGTCATAGTTTTGATACCTCTTGTTCATTCCCAACTTCCATAGGACAGGCAGGTGTGGGGAACATTATTCTACTTGAGGAAGGAGGCAGACTGGGATAGATATGTTAGCTCTGATCTGTGAAGTCAAATGCATGAAGGTTTCATGCCCTAACCTACCTAGATTGTTAAACTTCTACATAGGACATCAGTCATTTTACCCTTGTATGAAAACTGAAGACTTAACTCTAGAGTGAAGTTGTAACTCTGGATTTGGGCAGGCAGCATCAGAAAACACATGGGGGTGCAGGAAGTTGGCACTGTCTGTGTAAACCTGAAAATCTGACTTCAGAAACCACATAAAATCCAGGCATCAGAGCAAGTTGGCCCTTCAGCATGGCAAGGTGTAAGGTAGCTGAAGAGAAACCTGTCTCAAAAAATGACATGGAGGAGGGTCTGGAGGGATAGCTCAATGTTTTTAAGGACACCTGCTACTCAATCAGAAGACCTTTGTCAGTTTCCAGAACCTACTTGGTGGTTCACAAGCAGCACATAACCCAAGTGTCAGGGAATCTAGTGCCCTCTTCTGTCTCCTAAGGGCACTGAACTTATGTGATACACACACATATGCAGACAAAAGCACCCATATGCATCTTTCTTTTTTTTCCTTTCTTTCTTCTTCCTTCCTTCCTTCCTTCCTTCCTTCCTTTCTTTTTGGTTTTTTTTTTTTATAAGTGCAGGACACCTAAAGGAGACACCTAGCATTGGCCTCTGGTCTCAACATGCATGGGTACTGTGCCCCTTCCCCAACTCCTACACCTACATACCTTTCATGTATGTATTTGAATCAACTGTTTTCTGGTGTGAAACAAGATTTCTCCTTTTTTGTCATGGCTGGGTCTGTTTTGTACTTTAACAAGCACAAGTGAAAATGGTAAAGCCATCTTTCATTAACAGCATGGTCTTAAGAGTCACATGATTATTTATCCTGGTATAAGAGGTCATGGATGCAATTCATGACAATGGTAGGTCTGGTGCTATGAAAGATTTTCATGCCTCGGTTTTTTGTTTGTTGTTTTAAAAAATGTCTCTGTGCTGTTCTTTCTACTCTGACTTTTTCTAGAACTACAGATATATATCTTTGATTTAAGTTTAAAGTATATGAGAACAAGAACAATTAGATTCTGCCTTAGATGAATTTAAGAGTACTTGCATGCATTTCTGTGTACTAAATGTGTATATTTCCCTTGGAGCAGGCAGAGGGTGTTTAGATATTCTGGTACTGGACAGTGGTATGGATGATTCCTGAACTGAACCCAGGTCTTCTGCGTGCTTGTAACCACTGAGCCATATCTTAATCCCCATGTGTTATGACATCATACCATGTCTCATGTATATCTTTATATCCTTTTTGTTGTTTATGCTTTAGGTTCAATTTTGTTTTCAACTGTGCTTATTCCCTGTTCAGCTACTTTTATTTTGTGGTTTTGGATCCTGCCTAGACTCTCGTTGTAGACCAGATTAGTGTGAAATTCACAGAGATCTATCTGCCTCTGCCTACCTATTTCTGGGACTAAAAGGGCATACCTCCTGGCTTCCGTTCAGATATTTCTAATCAATAACAAATCCACCTATTAACTTCTTTTGAGTTTTTTTATGTTATTATTTGTGTGTGTACACTCATTTGCATACCATGGTGCAGAAGTGGAGCTGAGAAGACAACTTTTGATAGTTACTCCTGCTTCTGTCATTTGAGTTTTGGGGACCAAACTCAGATCATCAGACTCCTTGTCAAGTGTATTCACAACCTAAGGCATCTCACCAGCCCCTATCTGTTGGTTCTTAAATTTAGTTAAGACATTTACATGTGCAGTTTGACTTGGTTTTCCTCTGTCTCCATTGACTACCCAACCTGCCTTTTAATTATATGGAACACCTTTTAAAAATTGTTAAACTTATCATACAAAATGAGTTTTTGTATAAAATTGTGTTTGTGTCTTTGTGTGTGTGTGTGTGTGTGTGTGATTTACTTTTCTACCATATTCACCCACAGTGACTCTCCTGTGTTTCTTTCTATCTAGTTCCCTCTTGTTCCCCTAAATAGACTCCTTTTTCTTTCATGCCATAAATGTGGGAAGTTGTATATATAGACCATTTTTATCGTATTTTTAAAAATTACAAGTATGTGTGTGTGTGTGTCTGTATGTGGGATTACATATATGAGTGCATTTCCTGCAGAGGCCAGAGGAAAAAGAACTATTAGAAGCTATGTCCCAATTTGGTTTAACAGATATATATAGGGAGCCTAACTACTAGTATTCCAGAGCCTCTACCTTGAAAAAAGCTTTTGGAGGGCAAGTTCAGTTGTAATGAACATTTGCTTCCTGCAAGATCTATGAGGCTACAGAAACCCTGTCATATTTTGAGAGGTTGCAATTACATAGAAACATACACAGTCTTTCTCAAGGTCATAGTACCACAGACAGTCCCAAATAAGATATTTTGTAGGGATGGTGGAGACCCTTGAGATTCTAGAGTTCTGGAATTCTCATGGCCATTCATGTGAACACACAAACTAAAAATGTTGCATACTACACTCCAATTGTGAGTGAAGATAGTGCACTAAGCTCAACAAAGTCCCTGGTAGAGTTTTCTCAATGTAGCTGGGGCCACTCACTCTTTCCTGGTTGTTTCTACAGTCCAATAGGGACAGAAAAGCTTACTCATGCACCGACTTTATGTTATGCAGATGTGTAGATTGCTGAGTGCACAGGCCCAAGGGTGGCTAAGACTGACTCAACTCCATATGGAAATGTGTGGATTGCTGAATGCACAGCTAGGAAAGGCTGACTTTCACTTCTGCCTAATTAAGAAGATAATTGCAATTTGGCTTGAGTTTCTCACTCAAGAAGAGATTTTGACTCATGCCAGATAAGACAAGATCCAACCAATACTTTAGAAACTTGTGAAAATCCAGCCTAGTGTATGCACATTTGGATTTTCAGCATTTCTTTGGTGAGGTGCCAGGATCTCAAGTGAGGCCTATTCAGGCTGTAAGCCATATGATGATACAAATAATCAATAAAATCAAATAAACTAATGAGATGACATATATGAGAACTTTTCCACGCAATATTATTGGAGTTCCCTTTTGAAACCCTTCATATATGACCCGTGTGTCTACACATGCCTATGATCTGTGTGCGTTTTTCAGAATGTGCATATTCATGTGTGGGCAAAGATGAACAGGTGCTTCAGCACATCTGCAGATGTGAGCACACTGCCTGGAGTGCTGGCCTTCCCTGGCCCTTTTAGTCCAATAGAATTTCCCTATGCTCCGTGTCTTCTCCTGTCTCCCTGTCCCATGTCACCTGAAGAGAACTTTGAATGTAGCCATGGCCAACCACACCCAGGTGTTGGGTGCTTTCTGGAGATCCCGTCCCAGGTTCTGACACTGTCACTGCTAGTACTTCAGTCAGTGTCATTATCTCCCTGATCTACTTGAGAATTTCCTACAAAGGTCTAACTGATGCTGAAAACATAATCTCATACAACCAAATGTCTCCCTCCTTCACATCTCTCCGTTATGTCATTGTATTAACTGAGCGTTTGACTTTTAGAAAGTAACACTGCACAGCACATTCCTTACTATGGGATATGATTAATTATTTTCCCAATGTGCTTCCTCTTATCTCTACAGGGCTCTGAAAAGATGAGGATCCGTATGTAACGAGTTTTGAAGAAACTGATGTGGCTTAAACTAAGTTAAAGGCCTCTTTTACAGGAAGTCAAGGTGGCAGGAAGGAAAGAGAACACCAGTCACACAAGGTTCTGTTACTACAGCAAAGTGGATCCAGGCAAGACAAAGAAAGGGGACATGGAAAAGGGGATGAAGTTTTCTCTGTGCTTCTCAGTGCTCTAGACTTCAGATACCTGTTCAACAGACCACCTTACTTGACTTGTGACTTGTAGTCACAAATGTGTGTAGCTGACCCAGATGCAATAGGGTCTATTTAAAAATAAGTCGTTAAACCTGTGTTTACTTATCTGGGCTTTCCACCATCTTAACCTTTCCATCATGTTTGTCTGATGATGTGTTCGTTTTGATCTCTTTGAAGGCTTCTTGTGGACCACACACCACTGCTGTTTTAATAGCAAAGCTTTCTTCTGAAGATACTTCAGCACTTTTAAATGCCAATGAGAGATTGGGGACCACCTCCCCACTTGTGTCTTTATCAACTCCATCCACCGTCCTATCCAGAAGAGCACTCCATTTGACAAAGTCTGAGGAGTTTTGTTGGTATTCCTTACATCTTCATAGAAGGCCTTGTTTTCTGCCTCTTCTTCCTCTCTCTCTCTGTCTCTCTCTCTCTCTTCCTATAGAAAGAGAAATGGGATGAGTGTAATAATTCAAAACTGAGAAGAATAGACTTGCCAGCAAAGAGATGAACAACCTGCAGTTGTGTCCAGGTCTGACATCTCATCATGGAGTCTATTCCCCTTCATAACCCTGGTACTATGAAAAACAACCATGACTCCTTTACTCAGCTACTGCATAGCTGTTTTAAGTGACAATTCTGTCTCAATGTTCTGAGTACCCTAATGAACCTTGGGTGTTTGTATGATTGTGCACATCCATGTGATTGTGTGTGTGTGTGTGTGTGTGTGTGTGTGTGTCTGTGTGTTGACTTGTGTAGGTACAAGCCCATGTGTTTGCAAGTATGTGTAGAGCTAGAGTGTATCTCTTCGATCAAAACTTCCACTGGAACAGGAAAACACAGTCCCAGGTCACAGGTTGACTAAGTGATACAAAAACATTCTGTCTTCATGTTCACTTGTTGACGACCTTATCTGGCAGGTATTTTGCATAATCCTTGCTATACTGTTTCAGCAGTTTGCTATATTTATTGTCTATTTATTGTATGCAACACAAAAACAAAATGGAGAATTAGAATAGTGCTAATGTCAGCAAAGGGGGAAAGAAAACAAGTTGGGAGAGACATTAGAATCTTTTTTTTAATTTAATATATTTTTTCTTCTTTTACACATAAGTCCTAATTCCCTTTCGCTCTGATCCTCCCAACCATTTCAATCCCCAGACAGGGTGAGGCCTTCCATGAGGGTTCATCAAGGTCTGTCAAGTCATTTGAGGTAGGGCCTAGGCCCTCCCCCATGGATCTGTGCTAAAGGATTATCCCCACCATGGGGAATGTGCTCTCAAAGTACTTTCCTGCAGCAGGGATACATCCTGGTTCTGTGAGATATCAGTTTCTTATGTTTGACTTGAGCTCCATTCAATGCCAATCCTTTCTTCTGTACTGTGATGCTAAGCTTGCATCACCTCCACTCCCAACAAGGTTTAAGTTCTGTGACATTTCTTTGTGTAGCTCCCTCTGACTCTGGAGATTTAGGTCTATCACAAAGACAAAGATCTACCTTGTTGGTTTTGGATCCTGTTCCCTTAGAAAGCATGTTGCAGTATTCTGGGCCTTTTCTGAGTTTCTCCACGAAGTGTCTAAATGAATAAAGCAGAGTGACTAAGGTATGCATAAAAGTTCTAAATGTCTAAATATGACATTTCTATAAAATTTCCATAATTATTTCTATAAAAATTCCAGGCATGGATTCAGAAGTTCTTAGAATGAGAAGAGTTCCACCCTGGGATCCCACATCCCTTTCCTTCCCAGTGCCTGGAGAAAGAAAGGTCCTCATTCATTTATCAACTTGTGTGTGTGTGAGCTGCCAGAAATCTGATTGAAAGTTGTCTTTGTCAAGTTTCATAAGCTCAGCAGAGGTGAGAAGCATGAAGAGGAAGACAGGATTAGTGAAGGAACAGTCACAGGAAAGGAGATGGAAAGTGCAGATTCTCATGTTAAAAATTTGTGGTACACCACAAATGCTTCCTCTTCAAGTCCTTTCTTTTGGATGTCTGCCACCATTTTTAAGCCATGCCTCATTTTTATGTATGTTTCTAAGGGTATGTTGTTTACTTCAACATTCAGCCTGAAAGAAATTAAAAATTGGAACTGCTCTTTTGGTGGAAGAGTTATGTCTTTATATTTTTGCATGGTTCTCTTGTTATGAGACAGAAAACAGAAGATGGGGAACTTCAGCAGCCACCTCCTAATTTCCTGCCATATTGTAATTACACTGTCTACAACACACACCTATACAGTGTGTGAGTGTGTGTGTGTGTGACAAATCTCTTACTAAGTTGTTAGAGTAAATAAAACACCACATGTGTTAATACGGCTCAATAAATTTAATTTAGTGCACAAAACCAGTCTAGGATCTCCTTACTATGGTACTAATGTGGTTTAGGAGGGGGGAAGGGAGGAAGGGAGGGAGAAGGAACTGTGATTAGTATGTAAAATAAGATAGGTTTTCAGTTAAATAAGAACTAATTTAAAAAATGGTACCATTTCTTAAAATTTGCCATATATGATTATATGCCGAAGAAATTTGTTTTCAGCAACAATGAGATTTACCTCACTTGGGGCCTAGCACTGAAAAGTCCTGAAGAGCTCTTTTGGTCTCTGAGCCAGGATTAAAAAAATATGCCTGTCAGCAGGAATTAGAGAAGTTAAGAAAACAAATTCTTTGCTTCTCCAAAAATTAATGGTAAATTTTGTTAATTTATGCATTGCTATGTTAATGATCACTAAGTCCTTGCAGGATTTAATACTAATATTCAATTGATGAGGTAGTAGATATTACCTAACTATAATTTTTTTCATGGTGTTTAATACTGAGCCAAATATTTGAACAGACATTTCTCCCATTGTATACTTTTACCTGTTTTGTTAAAAATCAAGTGCTTGTGTGTGTGTGGGTCAAGATCAGGATTTTTGATTTTATTCTATTGGTCTACTTATCTATTTTTGTGCCAATACCAGGCAGTTTTCAGGACTGTAGCTCTGTAGTCTGTAGTACAGCTTAAAGCTTCTGATAGTGATGCCTCCTGAAGTTCCTATATTGTACAGGTATTGTTTTGTCCTGGGTCTTTTGTTTTTCCATATAAAATTGAGTATTATACTTTCAAGGTCAGTGAAGAATTTTGTTGAGATTTTTGATGGGGATTGCATTGAATCTGTAGATTGCTTTTGGCAAGATTGCCATTTTTAATATGTTAATCCTACCTGTCCAAGAACATGGGAAATCTTTCCATTTTCTGTTATCTTCTTTAATTTTTTTCTTTAAAGACACAATGTTCTTGCTATATATGTCTTTCACTTGTTTGGTAAGCATTACCTCAATATACTGTATGTTGTTTGTGGACATTATAAAGGGTGATGATTCTCTTATTTCTTTCTCAGCCCATTTTCTGTCTGCATATTGTAGGTCTACAAATTTTTTTTTTTTTTTAGTTTAACTTATATCCTGCTTGTTGGTCGAAAGTGTTTATCAGTTGTAGGTCTTCCTTGGAGGTGATTTTTGGGTTGCTTATGCAAACTATGATATCATTTTATTAATTTATTTTTTACCTTACAATACTGTTCACTCTCATTCCTTCCCCCTCCTATCTACTCTGCAAAGAAGATAAGGCCTCCCCTAATACATCTCTAAGTCAGCTCACAGAAGCAGAACAAAGCTACCCCCCTTCCACCCACATATCTGTGTCTAGGATGAGCAACTGATCTCTCCATATAGAAATGGCTCCTCTAAGTCAGTTTGTGCACTATAGTTAAGTCGTGGAGCCCCTGCTAGTGACCTCATATATGGACATATATGGACATACCATTGTCACCCTTTTTAAGGGAGTCTTAAGCAGGTTCTCCACATATCACAGGAGAGGGTGTGATTTCTCACTAGTTTGTGTCAGCTCCTTATATGGGTTTCTTCTTATGGTTTTGATTACTTTGTTCATGTTTTTACTCCTCCCTGACTTCAATTGTACTCCAGGAGCTTGGCCCAATGATTGGTGAAGTGACCAGACCCTCACCCAGCCATGAGAAGTTGCAGAAACGACCCAGCAAGATGTACACCTCTGACTCAGCAACATGTGCTGAGATTCTGACCAGCTTCTGACCTTACTTTTGTAAGACCCTTAGAAAAAGGAGTCTCCCAGTTTTGGTCAGTACCGCCAAGAACTCAATGTCCAGTATAGTAGCTGCAACATGGAAGAGAATTTAATGAACAGGAAACGTTTGCACAAAAGGGCTCGCTCAGCATGCAGGCTAGAATGAAGACCCATTCCCCGGGCACAGGTGTTTTTAAAGGCAAAACCCACAAGCTTAGGGTGGGAGTGTGACCCTCTGTCCTTTGAGTTGGTGACCCTTTTAGGCCACATGCTCTTGGTGTTAGAGTCAACAGATCTTAGGGCCTCAGTGTGTGCTAATTGATCTTTTTTTAAAGAATTTATATTTATTTTTCAGAATTTATTTTCAGAATTTACATTTTTTTTAGAAAGGCTAACACTTTCCAAATATCATTATTACCGCTATTTTTTTCTTGATATTCAGAGTTTTTTTTTTTTTAAATTTTTTTTATAACCAAGTCCATTTAAATGAAAAAAACATTTATAGACAATATTTGGGAATTTGGGCATCATTCTTTCCAAACTACTTCCTGCTGGTAAGGGGCGCTGTCATTGGGGAATCTGAGAAGATGAAGAAATCCTGGCTGTAGTGTGTAAGGCTGCCTTGACCAGCTGTTTTGAATGTAGGATCAACTGGTACTCTGTTTCAGGCGGTCTGGCTTGATCAAACCACATTACTTCGTAAGGAATCTACAGCTTTTCATTTTCTGTGGAAACAAAAATAGAAATCCTTTTCCCCAGTAACTTGTCCTTCAACTTAAATTTTGGAGTCAAAGCATTTTTTATATTTAATTTATTATTTTACATGTCAATCCAAGTTCCCACTCTGTCCCTCCCTCCCTCCATTCCTCCCTTTTACCCTCTCTGTCGCTCACATGCATCCTAAACACCCTCCCCTCCCATCCCCCCCCCACTCCAATTCCATATGTAGGGGAATGCCATCCAGTTGGGGTCATGTAGATCTGACAGGTCATGTGAAGTAGGTACTAGGGCTTCTCTCCTGTCTCTATGTTAAGGCAGTTATCCCTCCATGTGGGATGTGTTTGCAAGGTCCTTTTGTGCACCAGGAATACGTCCTGGCTCTACTGTGTGAGGTTCCTTAGAATGCTCAGTCCTTCTGGCTGAGACCCATAATCAGGGGGCCTTGAGTCAGTCCCATGCTGGCTTCCCAGCTATCAGCCTGGTGGCCCCTTAGCTACTCCTTGTTCATGTAATCTGTCTCTATTTGTTTCTGCAGCCTGGTTTTGTCCTCTCCATCTGCATCTCGGTTCTAGTTTGACTCACTGCTTATGTATGGGTGTTTGCTCCTGTTACCAACAGGTATTAGATAATGGGCTCCATGGATAAATTAGTTGTTGGTCTCACTATCCAGGAAGGTCATTTATGGTAGCCTTTCCACAGATGTTCAAATTGTTAGGTGACAGCAGTCTTGTAGTTCTCTAGACCTTTATTTAGGTTCAGTTTTCTCTTCAAACCAATAATGACTCCCTCTTTTATTTCTCTCTCTCTCTCTCTCTCTCTCTCTCTCTCTCTCTCTCTCTCTCTCTCCTGTCTTCTATTCCTAACCAGGCTCAATCTTCCTATTTGTACATGTGTTCATTTCTTCACCCTCGTTTTCTCCTAGTACTCTCTCCTTTCGCTGCCCCCCCCTCACTTCCCCTGTCCTCTGGGGGACTCATCGCTTCCCAGTTCTGGGAGGGTTTTATATGAATCTCTTAGAATACACCTTGTATCCTAGTTCCTCTGGTGGTGTGAATTATAGGCTGGTGATCCTTTGATCTAGGTATAAAATACATATATGAGTGAGTACATACTATGTTCCTCTTTTTGTGACTGGGTTACCTCATTCAGGATGGTTTCTTCAAGTGCCATCCACTTACCTGCGAATTTCAAGATACCGTTATTTTTTTCTGCAGAGTAGTATTCCATTGTGTAGATGTGCCACATCTTCATTATCCATTCTTCAGTTGAGGGGAATCTAGGTTGCTTCCAGGTTCTTGCTATTACAAATAGTGCTGCTATGAACATAGTTGAACAGATGTCTTTGTTGAATGGATGTGGATCATTTGGGTATATGCCTAAGAGGGGGGATTGCTGGGTCCTGTGTTAAAAAAAATTCCCATTTTCCTGAGGAACTGCCATACTGTTCTCCAAAATGTCTGTCCGAGTTTGCACTCCCACCAGCAGTGGAGGAGTGTTCCCCTTTCTCCACATCCTCTTCAGGAAGAGTTGTCATTGGTGTTTCTAATTTTAGCCATTCTGGCAGGAGTAAGATGTTATCTCAAAGTTGTTTTGATTTGCATTTC
The DNA here is from genome assembly GCF_943737965.1 of Phodopus roborovskii. Taxonomy (NCBI): domain Eukaryota; kingdom Metazoa; phylum Chordata; class Mammalia; order Rodentia; family Cricetidae; genus Phodopus; species Phodopus roborovskii. Next base: position 134,832 of record NW_026125604.1, read on the forward strand.
CCTGATAGCTAAGGATGTGGAGCACTTAAGTGTCTTTCAGCCTTTTGGATTTCCTCTATTGAGAATTTTTTCTTCAGTTCTGTTCCCTACTTTTTAATAGGGTTATTTGGTGTTTTGTTGGCTAGTTTCTTGAGTTCTTTGTACATTTTGAGATCAGCCCTTTGTCAGATATAGGATTGGTGAAAATATTTTCCCAGTCTGTGGGCTGCCGTTTGGTCTTGTCGACTGTGTCCTTTGCCTTACAGAAGCCTCTAAGTTTGAAGAGGTCCCATTTATTAACTGTTGCTCTCAGTGTCTGTGCCCCTGGAGTTATGTTCAGTAAGCAGTCCCCTATACCAATTTATTCAAGGGTACCTCCTACTTTCTCTTCTAAGAGGATCAATGTGGCTGGATTGATGTTGAGGTCTTTGATCCATTTGGACTTGTGTTTTGTGCATAACGACAGACATGGATCTCTCTGCAGTCTTCTTCACACCCTCATCAGGAATGGTGATGTCCCCTGAAATTATTTTATTGTATAGGGTTGTTTTGTCTACCCAGGGTCTTTTGTTTTTGTCTTTTGTTTAATATTAGAAAGTCCTTAATTTCTTTCCTTATTTCTTCTTTGACTCAGGTGTGGTGCAATTGCACATTGTTCAGTTTCAATGAGTTTGCAGGTTTTCTGCTATTTGTGTTGTTGTTGAATTCCAATTTTAAAGCTTGGTGATCTGATAACTTACAGGGGACTATTCCTATTCTCTTGTATCTGTTGAGGTTTGTTATGCTACCTAGTATGTGGTCGATTTTAGAGAATGTTCCATGTTCAGCAGACAAGAAGGTATATTCTTTTGTGTTTGGATGGAATGTTCTATAGATGTCTGTTAACCCCAGTTGAGACATAACTTCTGTTAGTTCTTTTGTTTCTTTGTTGAGTTTCTGATTTGTGGTCCTGCCTAGTTTTGACAGTGGTGTATTGAAGTCTCCCACTATAAGTGTGTGAGGTTTTATATGAGCTTTGAGTTTTAGTAGCATTTCTTTTATGAATGTGGGTGCCTTTGTAATAGGGGCATAGATGTTCAGAACTGAGACTTTGTGTTGATGGCTTTCACCTGTGATGAATATGAAATGACCGTCTTGATCTCTTTTGATTAATTTTTGTTTGAAGTCTAACTTGTTAGATATTAGGACAGCCATACCTGCTTGCTTCTTGGTTCCATTTGATTTGAAAATCTTTTCCCAACACTTTACCCTGAGGTAATGTCTATCTTTGAAGTTAAATGTGTTTATTGTATGCCACAGAAGGATGGATTCTGTCTTCGTATCCATTCTGTTAGCCTTTGTCTTTTTATATGTGAGTTAAGACCATTAATTTTGAGGGTGAGTAAGAACCATTGATTGTTGATGCTAGTTTGTTTTAGGTTTGTTGTTAGCAGTGGTATTGTGAGTATATTTTTTCTGCTTTACCCCTGGTTTCTGGTGTAGTTAGATTATGTGTTGCCTCCATTTTTGTGGGCTTAGTTAACTTCCTTGGGTTGGAGTTTTCCTTCCAATATTTTCTGTAGGGCTGGATTTATAGATACGTATTGGGAAAATCTGCTTGTTTCATTAAATATCTTGTTTTCTCCATCTATAGTGATTGAGAGTTTTGCTGGATATAGTAGCCTAGGCTGGCATCCATGTTCTCTTAATACTTGTAGAACATCTATCCAGGAACTTCTGGCCTTGAGGGTTTTCATGGAGAAGTCAGGTGTAATTTTGGTAGGTCTGCCTTTATATGTTACCTGTCCTTTTTCCTTCACTGCTCTTAATATTCTTTCTTTATTCTGTATGCTAGGTGTATTGATTATATGTCGAGGGGTCTTTTTTTTCTTTGGTCCAAACCATTTGGGGTTTTGTATGCTTCTTGTACTTTCATGGGGATGTCCTTCTTCTGATTGGGAAGGCTTTCCTCGATGATTTTGTTGAATATGTTTTTGGCACCTTTGTGCTGCGCTTCTTCACCTTCGTCTATGCCTATTATTCTTAGGTTTGGCCATTTCACGGTGTCCCACATTTCCTGGATGTTTTGTCATAAGGATTTGTTGGATATATGATTTTCTTTGGTCGATGAACCTATTTCTTCTAGTTTATCTTCTGCGCCTGAGATTCTTTCTTCCATCTCTTGAATTCTGTTGGTTATGCTTGTGTCTGTAGTTCCCGATTTTTTGCCCAGTTTTTCTATTTCCAGCAGTCCTTGGGTTTGTGTTGCCTTTATTTTCTCTATTTCAGTTTTCAAGTCTTGAACTGTTTCCTTCACCTGCTTAATTGTTTTTTTTTTTTTTTTTTTTCTTGGCTTTCTGTACTTTCTTTACTTTCCTTAAGGAATTTGTTCATTTCTTCCACTTTTTTGTTTGTTTTTTTTTCTCCATTTCTTTAAGGGATTTTCTCACATCTTCTTTGAGGGCCTCTATCATTTTTATGGCTGTAATTTTTAAGTCGTTCCCTTCTACTTCCTCTGCTTTGTTGTTGTGTTCCTTTCTAGTTGGTGTAGTTTCCCTAGATTCTGGTGGTGTCATGCTTGTCTTTCTGTTGTTAGGTGTTTTCTTGTATTGCTGTCTTCCCAAAGCTTCTTCTAGTAGGCGTTGGTGGGGTCTCCCCCTCTCTCTATGGTACTTCCCCGGTGGGCTTATGTGGGTCAGAGGTTCAATATCTGTAGCTCTGGGTGGTCCAAGCTTTATAGGTTGTCTCTCCGCAGACAGGGACCCAGGGATGGGGTCAGGGATGAGGATCCAGTAGAAGATGCCTGTAGAAACTCAGAGTGGTCCCGCAGATATAGGCTGGCAGAAGAGGACAATGACTGGGCTAATACTTGGGAAGTTTCTGCACGATCATCTGATCTCACTGAAACTGGCACTCTCTAGCTGAGGCCTCTTTCTTTAGTATGTTTTGGGGGTCAAGTACCTTGCTGGCAGGAACTCAGATTGGACCTGCAGAGATAGGCGGATCTCTGGGAGGTGCCCAGGACTCCAGCAGAGGATTGGAGGTGGGGTCAGAGACCAAGCAGGTGGAAATTACTGGTGGTCCCATGTGGATAGGCAGGTCTCCTTTGTTCAGAGTTTCTCCCCGAGAAGTCCCCGAAGTAGGGAGGACTGTTGGCTTCAACCTCTGCCCCAGGGCTCAACCCGAGTGGCAGGGCAGTGGGCAGTGTAGGGCCCAGGGTAGGGGGGGGCAGGCTCGCGATAGGGATGGGTGGGGGGTGTATCAGAGTCCAAAGGTGCTCTCGATGGGGTCAGGACACTGTGCTAATTAATCTTGCATGGGGAAGTTTTCTCTTTGTTTCCTAAGGACCCTATTTACCACCTGTTGACTCATGGAATGGAGGGGCACAATGAATTCTTGGCATCCTGCCATCTCAGGGCCTTTTGAGGGGAAGTTAGCAAATTCCAGATCAGACTGTCCTTTATTTCAAGTGGGGGGTTTACTTTTTTGTATTTCATTCCCCCCTTTTTCTTTTGTCAATAGTTCTAATCTTAGAATAATAGAAATTAAAAGGCAGTCTGCTCTTGGCTCCAGAGGCTCCTGTACTGCTATATAAGTACCATAATCTGGACAGCACTCATTTATTTTTTAAGAAAAGTAACATTTTTTTGCAACAGTGAGCAACAAGAGAGAAATAAAAATGAGCAGTTGTAAGAGGCTATCCCTGGGTCCTATGACCTTGAGTGGCATGGGGGTGGGTCTAAAGGAGGGAGGACATATTCTGGACCGGCTGCAAATTGGGCCTTTTCACCAAGTTTCACCAGGAGTCTCAAGGTTTCCTGTGTGGTGACATCTCAGGTAATCTGGATCTCCAACTTGGAAGTGATGTGGAACTTCCAAGTCTCCCGCTGAGTAGGCCTCAAGGAGGTGCTTCCATGCTCTCTATCTCACTCATTTTAGCACCTTAAGCCAAGCAATCAGAGGCTGGGAGAACAGCACATCAGCACTATGTACAGAGGCACTTTCCACTAGTGGAGCCCCCCCCCCCATAGAGCCATTTATAGGGGTTCAGCCCAAACAGTCCAGGGGTGTTTTTAACGCTGAAAATCACAAAGTAGAAGAACTATCCAATCATCAATGCCAGTCTCTGCGGTCAATTTAGTGAAGATCTCCTTAATGGTTTAATTTATTCTTTCTACCTGAGCATTGGGATCTGCATGTACAATTTAATTTTAATCAATCCCCAATATCTTGGCCAGTGACTGACTTACCTGGTCAACAAAAACTGGACCATTGTCTGATTTTACTACCTTAGTTATTTTAAATCTTTGGAAAATTTTCTTCAGTAATTTTTTTAACCACCACAGTTGAGACAGCCCCATACACATGAACAGCTGATAAAGCATACCTGCTGCCTATTAATGTTTATGGACTTCTCTTTAGCTAGGCTAGAAGTACTGCTGCCCCAGCCCTTTCTTTACCTTTCTTTCTTTACCTTAACTGCCCCCAGCAATGAACCGGTCAACATCTCCCCAGCCAGTGGGATGTCATTAAGATCTTTGCAAACCCCAGTCTCTTAAACCAACAGTTTATGGCAGTCATGAGTCACTGGTTCATCAGTCTCCTCAGGCAGAAGAGTGGTGGGATGAGATTGGCTGGTGGAGCCAACACAATCCTCTCAGTCTTTCAGTGAGAAGCAGGCTTTGGTGGTGAGTCATGCAGGTGTTGGTCATCATCAGTTGGGGGCTGCCAGACAATGCTCTCCAATGCATGGTGGGCCATTATAGTTGCTTTATGCCCCAAAGTCAACTTGGCAGCTCAATAGCTTTTAGACATCCAGGCCATCGCCTGGCTACAGGATCAGGCTTCTTTGACAGATAAGCAACTGGTCAGTTCCATAGCCCTAGGGATTTGAACAAAACTCCCCAGGCTACTCCCTTATGCTTGTCCACATAAAGAGTAAAAGGTTGTTTACATCAGGGAGGTTTAGAGCAGGTGTTCTCAGATGGACCTTTTTAATGGTATCAAATGCCTCCTGATGCTCTGGGGTTCAGGAGAATTTTTTCATAGTCAGCAGGGAGCTGCTAAGGTCTCAAAACCTGGGATCCATAGCCTGCAAAACCCAGATGTCCCCAGAAATTCTCTTACTTGACTGGCCATCATTGGGGAATTTTAAACCCTTGGGGCAGTCAGGTCCAGGTGAGCTGCCCAGTTCTGCATGTGTCAGGGTCCTTCCATTCAAAGGCAAAAAGCAGTTGGCTGGTGGGATGTAACCTAAAACTAGTGGATACCCGGCCTATGACAAGGTCCACTGTTCTCTGGGTAGTCCATGAATCACCTTGGGCTTGGGACAAGGGTCCAAACTCCTGTCTCCCTTTAATTTTATCTTTTCTTAGAGCTAGGACCTTTGACACCTTGTTTGTCTTCTTGGGACAGTCCTTTGACAATTGTCCTTTTTCTTCACAATATGCACACTGGTCCTTGTTGAGTGGGGTCCTGTTGCCCAGGCTCCCTAGCTGTCAAGGGCTTATTCTAAATTTTTTAACTTCTTTCTCTCTCTCTCTCTATTTTTTCCTTTAACCACTACGGCCAAGATATTTTAGTCAAATTGTTTTCCTGTCTTCTGTCATGCTTTTTCTCGTTTTCTTTCTCTTTTCTCTGCTCTCTGTCTCTCTATTGTCTTTTCTCTGTCTTTTCTCTCCTTCTCTTCTATGTCCCTTCAATACACTTTCTCTGCCTCTTAACCCTCCCAGTCTTTGGAGTTTCTTCCTAATATCTGGGGCCCAATTTCCCCGTGAAGACCAGAGCCAACTCAGCTCTCTGGGCTTCTGAGGTAGGGTCAAAAGGAGTGCTCTCTTTACCTCAGCCAAATTGGTGGGCCATCTCTTGGCACTCAGAGACCTGCCTCTAGAGCGTGGACATGATTTTTAAGCTCTCTCTACCTTCAGCAGTGTTGAAGTTCCAACTGGGGCGAATCAAAAGGAATCCCAAGTCAATCTCATTTCCGCCCATCGGCCGCAGGGAAATTTTTCTAAACTCAAGCAGAAAATGTTAACAATCATCTCAATTAGCCTGGTGAGAGAACATAAGGAACTCCACCTACCCTGTAAGGTATTGGGGATCCTCTGAGAAAAAGGGGTGGTTAGTTTTCCAATTACAAAGATCTGAGGAGAAGGGCCAGCCCTTGAGGCTGGCGTTGGAGAGCCAAACATGTGCGGTGGCAGAGTCATAACCCATAACCCTGTCCTTCCATTCCTGCATGACTCCGCCCATGCTGCCCCAGCCCAAGGCTGTTCAGCCTATCTGCTACAGTTCAGCCCCAGTGGCTCTGGCTGCCTGCCACATTCCTGGGGGCATGGGATGAGCTCGCTCATTATCTCCCTGGGTCTACCGGCCCTGCTCTCCAATGGATCTAAAGTCAAACTTAGGTGGGGTAGTTAGTTGTTGACCCATGGGCAGAGTAGAAATGGACACAAACAGTAGGAACAGAAGAACGTGACAAACAGAACAATCCTACATACAGAACAAATCAGCACAACAATCCTACAAACAGGACAAATCAGCACAGTATACAAATATCACACAAACCAAAGTTACAAAGCAGGAGGGAAGCAGAGTCCGAGAGCTGTCGGTTCCCCAGAGAAGCAAGACTTCGTCTCCTCCACTCCTCCAAACAACCCTGTACTTTTGTTCAGGGCAGGACCTAGGGTCTCAGGACACCTCTGTCTCCCCCTGTGGTCCTCTACCCAATACAAGTCCTGTACAGGCCAGGCACAGATTCAAATACTCTAGCCAAAAACACATAACATCAGACGCATCAGACATACATCAAACATATAGGTTGTGAGCTCTATCTTACCTCCAATTGGCAATGGAATTGAGTCTGGGGGTCGACCAGATCTCGGTGGAACCTCTAAAATGTAAGACCCTCAGAATGAAGAGTCTCCCAGTTTTGGTCGGTACTCCCAAGAACTCAATGTCCAATCCAGTTGCTGCAACATGCAGGAGACTTTAATGAACGGGAAATGTTTGCTCAAACAGGCTCCCTCAGCAGGAAGGCTACAGAGAAGCCCCATCCCCTGGGCACAGGTGTTTTTAAAGGCAAAACCCACAAGCTTAGGGAGGGGGTGTGACCCTCTGTCCATTGAGTACTTGGCCCTTTGAAGCCAGATGGTCTTGCTGTTAAGTTCAGTAGACCATAGGGCCTCAGGATGTGCTAATGAATCTTGTCTGGGCAAGCTATCTCTTTGTTTCCTAAGGACCCTATTTACCACCTGTTGACTCACAGAAAGGAGGGGCAGTGTAAATTCTTGGTATCCTGCTGTAGGAATTAAGACCTTGGCAAAGAACTCATTCCCCCTCCTGCTGCCCTCAGGGTGAACAACTGTAACCCTGGATAAGAGAAGAGATGATTTCAAATGCAAAATGCTAATGCTCTTTTGGCTCCCACAGCCCTGAAAGTGCCCTAACCAGTCCTTGGAACCTGAGATGACTAACCGCCCCCTTTTGCTTCCCCCTCCTCTATCTGGTGATGGTGTGTGTAAGCTAGCCCCCCCGGAGTAAAGTGGGTATATAATAAAAAGCCTTCTTAATATTCAAGAGAGTCCAGTGTTATTAACCTTGACACCCTCCACAGTTTCAAAGGCTTCTACAGCAGCTCAGGGGCTGCAAGTGGAGGTCCTCACCAAGATTCTGAAAGCAAAGTAAGAGGACAGGGTGATTGATCCCTTGTGCAAGCAGGGACATATTGGGGTAAGTAAATAAATAGAAAAAAGAGAGTTGGGGAATTCACCCAGAAAGGTTGAATTAGAATTTCAATTAAAGGAACTTTTAGAGAAACAGGAAACTGCACTAAAGACAGAAACTTTCTAAGGCTTTTTCAAATCCATTCAACAAGCTAGTAAAAGTGAGGAAGATGAGCATAAGAGGCTATCCAAGAATCCTCTGGGTGCCCGTGCAGATCAGAAAAATACCTTATCTTCAGGGAAAGGCAGGACTTTTCCTAAGGACCCTGGAGCACATCCCTAGGAGAGGCGCCCTCCCCAAAACTGGCACCATAGCTGTCTCAGAGCTGCACCAGGGCTTGGAGAAGCAAAGATGAGGCCCAGCTTACAAACTAGGTCAGCAAGAACTCAGAGTTCCTACAATGGTGATTGCTTGCTTTTCAAACAGCTGCAGTCACAGATGAGCTGCAGCTGGCCAGCACAGGCCTAGAGAGCAAAGGCAGGATGAGTCCTAGATGCCTACTGCTTTAGGAGCTGCTGATGTGGCTAACACCCAGTCAAGAGTATGGAATAACTAAAAGTGAAAGTGTTTTAAGGACTCATAAAAAAATAAAAAATAAAAAAAAAGAGAAAAAGAAAAAAGAAGTGGAAAAAAAGTGACATATATTGGGATTTGTTCAGATTTTGCATGTTCTTAATTCCAGATTTAGTTACAACACCTGCATTACAAGAGATTTCATTTAAAGGTGTTCTATTTCAACAAACTAATCTTGGTCTAAAGGAGAGCTTAAAAATGTATGTATGTTCTGTATGTATGGTGTGGCCACACATGTGAGTGCCTGAGAGTCTGAAGTGTGATTGTGAATATGTGAATGTGTGAATTCCAACAATAGGTACTGCTTAAATTGCTTGAGAGAGAGAGAGAGAGAGAGAGAGAGAGAGAGAGACATTAGGGTTTGAGATCTGCATCTCCCATGACTGTCTTGCAGAGTGAAACAGTAGGAAATGGTCAAAGCCAGAATGGCCTGAGAGCCAGAGAAATCTGTATGGATGGTTCAAAAGAGTTTAGCAGAGGAGAGATTACAAAATTCTTCCTAAATGTTGGTGGTTAAAAAAGAAATTGAAAGAATGGGGGTTACTATAAGATTTGAGAAAAACTACTGTAAGGAAGCCTCAGGGAACTGCAGCCCTGTTTGGCCCTCCACCTAGAAAGGTGTCAGTGAAAATGCAAATGAGACCATGTCAGCTAATGAAAGCTTTACAGGTCATAGTAGAAAGTTTTCAAAAGTATTTGGGACTTATGTTATATCCTAAAGAAATGAGGCCTCAAAAAAATTAAAAATTAGAAAAGATAGCTTATGATCATTGAATGATTTTCAGAAGTTATTAGGAAATATTTCAATGGTTATGTCATTTTTTAAAGCACCTACTGGTGATTTGAAACCTTTAAGCAATATCCTAAAAGGAGATAGTGATCCCAATTCACCTAGACAGCTAAATGAAGAGAGTAGACAAGTTGTCTTACAATTGGAGAATACAATCCAACATCAGCAGATATGGTATATTGACTATGCAAAATCATGCTTCTCACACAGCATAGTCAGACTTCTGTCTTATGGAAAGGGGGATCATTGTTATGGTTGCATTTACCTGTTTCCCCAGCCAAAGTGATAAATCCTTATTTCGAAGCAGTAGCTTATGTGGTACAAAAATGCCATATGTACTCTAGGAGATATTTTGGCAAGGAACCAAATGTAATACATGTTCTCTATACCAAACAGTAAGTTGATTATTTCAAAACAGTGATTCATGAACAATTGCTTTTACTCAGTTTTTTGGAAAAATTGATAACCAGTTTCCAGCTCATATTCTGTTCCAATTTGCATTAATGCATCTTTTTGTATTCCCTAAAATTGTAAGGAGTAATCCTGTTAAAAATGCTATGTTAGTATTTACTGATGGTTCTTCTATTAGTAAAGCAGCTTATGTTATTGATGGGAAAGAATATGTAGTGCAACAGATCCAGCTTCAGCTCAGATAGTTGAATTATGATCTGTTGCAATAGCTTTTCAGCTTCTAATGAATGATACATTTAACTCATATACTAATATTCATTATGTCTTCAGAAATCTTCAAGTTATAGACATGGTTCCATACATTGGAGCTAGTAATAATCAGGTTAAATTACTGTTTGAGCAAATTCAAAGTGCCATTCATGAAAGAAAGGAATGAGGTACAGAGCCATGCTCACAATCAGTCCGTTAATATGGGGGGAAAAAAAAAACTACATCGGAGTCCTCCCTGGTAGCTGGCTGACTCCGTGGTTGAAGGGAACCATCCATGGAAGGAACCCCCCAGCCTTTCCCCTGCACCAGATTGTGGATTAGGAGGCCAATTTCAATACTGGCCTTTCTCAGCATCCAACCTTTATAATTGGAAGTCTAACAACCCCTCCTTCTCCAAAGACTCTATAGCTCTCTCTAACCTAATTGAATACAGCTTTTGCAGGTCCTCCTAACCTCGGAAGAAAAACAATGCATCTTCCTGGAAGCCCGGAAAAACGTCTTAGAGGATGATGGGAAACCCACTCAGTTGCCTAATGAAACTGAGGAAGTTTTCCCCTAAATCGTCCCAATTGGGACTTTAACACCTACTTCTTTATCGCCAGTTACTCATAGCAGGCCTCCATGGTGTGTGGGATGCTGCCCCACGAATTTGGCTCAGGTAAGACAGATAACCCAGGGACCAGAGGAAACACCAACTGCATTTTTGGAGAGGCTAAAGGAAGCCTACCGTATGTATAAACCCTTTGATCCTGATAGTAATGAACAAAGGGGCAATGTTTCTATGGCTTTCATTTGGCAGTTGGCTCCAGATATTAGGACTATGTTGCAGAGACTAGATAATTTACAAGATTATAGCCTGCAGGATCTCGTCAAGGAAACAGAAAAGATCTTTGATAAGAGAGAGGCACCTGAGAAAAAAAAGAAAGACTTAGAAAGTTGCAGGAGGAAAGAGAGGATAAGGTACAGAAGGAGCTAGAGGAGACAGAGAGACAGAGAGAGAGAGAGAGAGAGAGAGAGAGAGAGGTCATAGGAACCGTAGAGAATTAAGCAAAATCCTAGCCACTGTAGCTCAGAATAATCATAATGCAGGAAGTCAGGAGAGGAATGGAAAAAGGAAGGAGGCCCCAGGTAGATTGAGACCAATGTGCCTACTGCAAAGAAAAAGGCCATTGGGTCAAAGATTGCTCTAAGAGACCTAAAAATCAGAGGCATGGGGACAGACCCCGAAGACCAACTCAGCTTCAAGCCCTAGATGAAGACTAGGGTGGTCGGGGCCAGAAGACCCCCCCCAGCCCAGGCTAACCTTAAGAGTCGGGGGGCAACCAGTCACCTTCCTGGTGGACACTGGAGCCAAACATTCGGGTCTCACTGAAGTGAACGGGCCACTGACTACCAAAACAGCTTGGGTACAAGGAGCCACTGGAGGAAAACAATACCGATGGACCACGGAGTGAAAAGTTCATCTCGCATCAGGTAAAGTCTCACATTCCTTTTTGCATGTAACAGACTGTCCATATCCATTACTCGTTCAAGATCTACTGACTAAATTAAAGGCCCAGATCTATTTTAAAGGATCAGGAGCCAAACACTCTGGCCCACAAGGGCTCCATTTCATAAACAGGCAATATGCATAGTGGGGGTCCTTCAGTAGCAGACAGTGGCCAAAAGAATCTAAAGGCCTTGGATGCACCTCTTCTAGTTCTCCTGAGCATCACTAGTTTCCCTGGGGGAGAAAACACACTCATCCTGACATCTATTCTAGTCTAGAGATTGAGTTGGGCAGATTCACACTCTCTGTCTCTATTGCTGGAAGTTGTCTTGTGACTCTGCTGTGACAGGTATCCCTGATTCAGCTTCCCAGATTCCGACCCTCTATTCTTTCATGTCTTCCAATTTTCTGTCTGTCATCTAGGCTTCCTGTGTTCTCCTATGAAGTCTACTTCAGGCCTCACTCACTCCTTCCCATTCTTTGTTGTGTTCAGCAGCTTTTAGCCACCAAGACTCTTCGTTGTTTAAATTACTGCTGGAAAAACCCTTTGGCCCAGGAAACAACATAGGCACTGTGCACACACAGACTTGTCCCAGGGAAATCGATGTGCAGCCATCACACTTCCACTTTGGAGCCTTCTGTGATGTCATGGAGCAGCTTTGTCCTCTGGCGGGCATGTGCCTTGGGTTTAGCTCCATGGCAGAGGGGACGATGAAGTGTCCTCCTCTATGGAGGGTGCAGTCTGTTTCTCGTGCTCATTACAGTTTCTGTCTCCCCCTGGCTACAACAGTTCCCTTGCTGGTCAGGATAAAGGAATATAGGAGGCAAGTTGTCATGGAGAAGACTTTGCAGAGAGTGGAGACTATGAAGGCCTAAATGCACCTGAAATGTTGGAGGTAATGGCTGTTGGGAGGTTTAAGGAGGTTTTTTTTTGTGTGTTTGTTTTTAGTTTTTCATGACAGGATTTCTATGACTTAAACTCACTCTTAGTCAAAGATCTGCCTGCCTCTGCCTGCGGCGTGCTCATATTAAAGGCATCTGCCACCACAACCCTCCCTTATTAATTTTTAAGCAAGGGTCTCATATGGCCCTGGCTCTCCTGGGATTCATTCACAATATTACTAGTCACATTGTGTAAAGATAACAGGAGTTTACATCTATTTCAACTATTAAGCACTTTTATCACCTCCTTAAGGATAAAAGATAAAAAGTGATCCTCATAGCTGTAGATCTGGGACCCAAGGGCCCATCTCAGCCTGCTCAGGTTGCCTGGGTTCTGTCAACACACTGCCCTTAATTTCCAATGAATGTTCTTTTAACTTGGACAGTGGGTGAGTGAAAACATTGGTTTTTAAAATAGTGAGAACTATGCAACCTTTTAAAGCAAACAGGAATTCTCAGAGGAACTTGGGCAAACAGCACCACATCCTTGTTTAAGAAACATAGGCTTTGGAGATCTTTGGGTGATCATTGTGGCCATTTTGATTTTAAGCAGTAAGGTACAAAGGATTTCCAGTTTGAGACCAGTCTGATAACATCAGAATGGACACTAAATGTGTTTTCATTACAAATGCCTTCATCTTTATTTAGCATCTTTCATAGTGTGTTTGAGAAAGAGCTCATAAAATATAAACTCAATAATATGTACACCCAACCCTTTTTTTTTTTAGACAGAGTCTCCCTATCTATGTAAGCCTGTCTACCTGGGGATTGCTATGTACATCAATTGGCTACAACCTCACAAAGATCCACCTGCATCTATCTCATGAGTGCTTAGATTAAAATATTTTACAAGGTTGCTTGACAAAAATTGTACATATTTATGGCATTTTGAAATTTACATATTATGAAATGGTAAAATCAGGCTAATTAATCCAATAAAGTCATAATATTTTTTTTTGGTGAGACATTTAAAATTTCAGTGATTCTTTCAAGTATATGATATTACTTTAATTACTTTGTCATACATTAGATAATTATATGTAAACCTTTGGTTTCCTTTTAAAAAGTTAATTAGACAATAGTGGCCTACGGGTGTATCTCAGTGAATGAACACATATACATCCAGGTCTTGAGTTTTATTTCAGATCTGCAGGGAGTGGGGTTGGGGTAGACAACAGAAAGTATGGGAGTCATTTCATGGGGTATAGAATCAAAAGTAGCATGACATCTGTGGTTTCTGTGACACAGACAAACATCAGCCTCTTTCTGGTTATTACTAATCTGTCTTTTTAAAAGAATTATTTTTACTTTATAAGTGGTTTTTCTTTCTGTTTTCTGAGTCCAGGTTTCTCAGCTGTCCTGGAGCTCACTTTGTAGACTGGGCAGGTCTGGACCTCACAGAGATCATCCTGCCTTTCTGCCTAGTCTTGGGAATATAAGTGTGTGCTACCATACCTGAACTTATTCTATAGTGTTTTAAATGCATCTAGGTATGTGCATTGTGTATGTATGTGGAGCTGGTTTCTGAAGAGGCCATAAGAGGGCACCAGATTCTTTGGAACTGGATTTACATAGATTGTTGTAAGGGTTTATGTGCTTAATGTGTTATTGAACCCTGACCTTCAGTAAGAATAGCATGTGTTCTTAGCTGCTGAGCCATCTTTCCAGCCCAGTTATTAGGAATCTTTTAATGAGCTCTTTTCAAATACCTAGCATAGCTTTGGGTAACAGTCAGTGTATCCTGTGATTCTTAGATTATAGTGGGGTGGCAGATTCCTCAGAGAGACAATGCATACTAAAATATTTGCGTTGTAGGAAGGAAGTGCCCCCCCACTTTATTATCTTCAGAAAACAGTATATGAAGAGAGATACATTTTAGAATTTTTGTGACTATTATTTATGATAGCAAAGTACTCAGAATGGCATTTGACATGGATAGACTGAGTAAAGGAAGTACATACTGATTTGTTTGGTAAATTAAATATATTGTATGGGTTATACTGTGCATACATATACTCCTGGCACTCAGACAGCTGGGCAAAGAGGACAAATAGTTTGATGCTCTTTTAGCATACACAGTGAGACCACGTCTCAAAAAGTAAATACAAGTTTTGAAAATATCTGATTTCTAGGCAATTCTCAGGAGAATTACCTCACAGATGAGTACATGTAATCTTTGTTTTTAAAAACAATTTTAAACACTGTGTGTGTGTGTGTGTGTGTGTGTGTGTGTGTGTGTGTGTGTGTGTTTGTGTGTATAGGATGGTCCCTAGCTTTTCCTCCAGAGTCCATGAACTCTCACAAACTTGGATCCCCCTTGCTCATATAATCCCTCCTCCATCTCTTGGAACCAGACACCCAGAGCTCAACCCAGTGCTTGGCTGTGGTGCTCTGCACCTGCTTCTATCAGGTACATGAGGAAGGCTTTGTGATGACAATGTGAATAGTCATGAATATCATTATAGGGAAGGCCAGTTCAGGTACCATCTCCAGTACTGTTAGGAGTCTTAGATACATGGGTATTTGAACATCATGTCTCTACTCAGCTTACTTCCTTTTTGCATTCTGATTATATTTATTTTTATTTCCATGTATTGGTGTTTTTCCTGCATGTGTATCAGTATGAGGATGTTGGTGTCCTGGAAGTGGAGTGACAGGCAATTGTTAGCTGCCATGTGGGTGCAGGAAATTGAACCCATACTGGTCCTCTTGAAGAACAGCCTGTGCTCTTCACTGCTGACCATCTCTCTACCCCCTTCCTTTTACAAATATCATGTGTGTCTGTGTGTGGTGGCATGTGAGTACTGCTCCACATGGGGGAAGTTCTAAGGACAGGGATAGGAATCTGTTCTGTTCATTCACTGTGTGTGTCGCTGGAATCATACCCTGTGATCATTGTTGGCAGCAAACAAATTTACCCACTGTCTTAATTAGGGTTTCTATTGGTGTGATGAAATACTATGACCCAAAGCAACTTGTGCAGGCAAGGGTTTATTTCTCTTACATCCAGAGTCACAGTCCACTGGAAAGAACTCTTGAGGCAGGGAGGTGATGCAGAGGCCATGGAGGAGTGATGCTTACTGATTTACCCCTGATTTCTTGTTCATTCTGTTTTCCTTACAGAAGCTAGTACCACCAGTCCAGGAGTGCCATCAGCCACAATGGGCTGGGCCCTCAGTTATCAATAAGGAAATGTTCTGCATATTTGCCTTCAACTGACCTTATGGAGGCTTTTCATTGATTGAACCCTCACTTTTACCTGCTCTTAAGTAACTTTAACTCATGTCAAGGTGACTGAAAACTAGCAATTACACCCACAGAACCATCTCGCTGCCATGATGTCATATCAACAGAAACAAGCGTGGAATGGTCTACTTTGACTCAGGGTCAGTATTCTGGCATATCACATCAGAGTGGGCATGGTGGAGTGCCTTAGTTCATGGCAGTGGAAGTCTGTGGCTGTGGCAGATCATTTCATGGCTGACCAGGAAAAACCGACTGGCAAGTCCTATATGTGGGCTGTAAACTTAAATGCCACTCCAAAGTATTCAGTCTTCCAAGAAGGCTGGACTTATTGCTGGTACCATAGCTTCCCAAATAGTACCACCAGGTAGGGAACCGTTTCCCAAAGGCTGAGCCTGTTTTGCAGATTGAAGATTCAATTCATGGGATCCATTAAGTGAATGAGATCATTTGTCTAATCACTTCAGGTGACAGTGGGAATTACTTTCTTTTCTACTGAGTTTCCTATTATGAGCTCTTTCTTCCCCCAGTCTGGTCCTACAGCTGAGCCAGCCCCAAATAAGACCCAAAGACTATGGTTAGATATAAAGCTGTTGGTCTGTTACTGGCCTTTCTTATTTGCTAGATTTGTTTTAAGTATTAACTCATTTCTATGAATCTAAGTATTTCCATGTGGTCTTATCCTACTGGGGAGAGGATCTGGATTTCTACCCTGTTTGATCCTGCATGTTGGAAACTCCTCCTCCCTCTGCATGAAACCTACTTGTCTCCTAGTCCTGCCTTTGTTGCTTTCCTATTGGCCAGTAGTGTTTTTGTTGATTAAGCAATAAGGGGAACATATTTTACAGAATAGAAATCCATCATCAATTTCCTGTCACCACTTCCAAAATTACTTGTTAGAAAAGGAATCATGTCCAAGTATGCAATTAGAGCTAAAGGGGGTCTTGAGGGTTTGTAATCTACTGAAGTTTTATTACTCTTTTATTTCATTCATTGTCCAAAAGGTGTATACACACATGCATACATGTTCCACAGTCTGTGCAGTGACAGGATTTTAAGGGATCACTTCCATGTCCTGTTCTGGTGCTTTTTAATGGATGCACTTCGTATGTGAGAGAGGCTGGTCATTTTTCTTTCCCCACAAGACAGAGAATACCATGACTCACCTGATATCCTATCTATCTCAGGACAGTAACAAGCAAGCTCTTGTTCCAGGAAACTATAAAATCCAAGATGTTTACAGCAGAGCGGAGAGTCCTTCCATCGAGGCAGATATTACAGTTATATTGGGGTCATATTCTGGAAAGCAAATGCCCTTGGACATGATCTAAGGAAGCCTGCCATGTCCCAAGGTACATCTGTAGCCTGATTCGCTGGAAGTCTGGACGTGAAGGGGAGCAAGGTAATGGAGGTGAAGATCAAAGTTGGTGGTGGAGTAGATTGGGGGTTCAGACTAACTTCATCCACTGCTTTCTCTTCCCCCCTAATGATAATAAGTCTACTGACTAGGACAGAGCCTCTGGCAACTTGATTTGCTCTGGTGGATGTCACTAGGGACAAGTAGCTTGCTTCCTTCCATGGTCCCCTAGACTGCACCCTCCAAGGATTTTTTTAAAAGCTTGCAGGAGAAGAGAGACAGTATGTGAGGGGACACACAGTGTGAGGGGTCAGCCTTGTTCATCTCTCCCCTAAAACGGCCTCTTTGCTTTGCCT